>NC_045550.1:69988650-70111476 GCF_009769535.1 Thamnophis elegans
CTGCAGACAAGGCATTTTCGGAAAAATAAATGTGAAGAAAGGAAAGCAGGAGAAGGAAGAGAGACTCCGGGGGAAGCCTTCAGGAAGGTAGATGGATGGATGATAGGACAGACAGACAGACAGATTGTGTGTGCGTGTGTGTGTGTGTGTGTGTGTGTGTGTGTGTGTGTGTGTGTGTGTATTTAAAGTCACAACCCCTGGTATGCCCCAATTATGGGAGGAAGCTAACTGCTTCCATTCTCTCTCCATCGGCTCGTCAAAGAGACCATCCAGACAGAAAGCCCAATATTTTACTGTTGCCTTTGTTGCCACAAATACTACACTACATATATATATATATATATATATATAGATATAGATATAGATATAGATATAGATATAGATATAGATATAGATATAGATATAGATATAGATATAGATATAGATATAGATATAGATATAGATATAGATAGATAGATAGATAGATAGATAGATAGATAGATGATAGATAGATGATAGATAGAGCGAGTGTTTATTATATTCACAAGAATTTAGAATAGAATAGAATACAATAGCAGAGTTGGAAGGGACCTTGGAGGTCTTCTAGTCCAGCCCCTTTCTAAAGCAGGAGAACCTATACAATTCCAGACAAATGGTTATCCAACCTCTTCTTAAAGACTTCCAGTGTTGGGGCATTCACAACTTCTGGAGGCAACTTCTGTTCCACTGATTCATTGTTCTCAGTGTCAGGAAATCCCTCCTCAGTTCTAAGTTGCTTCTCTCCTTGATTATTATTATTTATTTATTAGACTTATATACCGCTTCATAGGGCTTTCAGCCCTCTCTAAGCAGTTTACAATTTTTTTTAGCAAATTGAGTCAGCAACTTGCCCCCACAGTCTGGGTCCTCATTTCACCCACCTCGGAAGGATGGAAGGCTGAGTCGACCTTGAGCCGGTGAGGTTTGAACCACTGAACTGCAGATCACAGTCAGCTGAAGTGGCCTGCAGTACTGCACCTTAACCACTGCGCCACCTCGACTCTTAGATTAGTTTCCACCCATTGCTTCTTGCCCTACACTCAGGTGCCTTGGAGAATAGCTTGACTCCCTCTTCTTTGTGGCAAACCCTGAGATATTGGAAGACTGCTATCCTGTCTCTCACAGTCCTTCTTTTCATTAAACTAGACCTAAACTAGACATTCTCTCAATTCCTGCAACCGTTCCTCATATGTTTTAGTCTCCAGTCCCCTAATCCTCTTTGTTGCTCTTCTCTGCACTCTTTCCAGAGTCTCCACATCTTTTCTACATTCACAACAGAGTTGTGAAAGCTCCATCACTGGAGGTTTTTAAGAAGAGACTGGATGGCCTTTTGTCTAAAACGGCCTGAATAGGGGGTTGGACTAGAAGACCTCCAAGGTCCCTTCCAACTCTGTTATTGTATTCTAATCTACCCTACCCTACTCTACTCATTCCTATTCTATTCTATTCTAATAGATGAACCCATGAGAACAGGTGAGAATATTAAAGTCAACAGGCAATACTTATTTTATTTTTCTCGTTTCTTGGCTTAGTTATTCCATTTATATGTCCCTCCATCTCTCTAATCAAAGCACGGGAGGCCTACAGTAGGTGCTTCGCAGAGAGAGAGAGAGAAGGCAATGCAGAATTATTGCAAATGCAACGGGGATTTATTGCATTTAGGTATAATTCTTCTTCCCTTTTACCACGTCCTTGCTGTATTTATCATACTATTTAACAATGCTTCCTCTGTGTCCTTCGAACTATTGTAGGTATGCCGGTATGCGTGCTTGCGTGAGTTTAAAAATACATCCATTTGGGAAGCGGTTTATATTTTAAACAGTGCATCATATTTAGGTGCCTTAAATATGTGGAAACGTCAATATGGAGCCCACACAGGGACAGCTGCCATTAAAAACATGATGTGGAAAGCAGGCGTCTCCAAGCATGGCCCCTTTAAGACCGGTGGACTTCAACTCCCAGAATTCCCTAGCCAGTGCTGGGAGTTGAAGTCCACCAGTCTTAAAAGTGACCAGGTTTGGAGAGCCATGTCATGCTGGCTGGGGAATTCTGGGAGTTGAAGTCCACCAGTCTTAAAGGGGCCAAGTTTGGAAACCCCTGAGCCAAAGCCACGCCCCATTTGGAAAAGCTGTATGCAGATCAGGAAAAGGCGTGTTGAAAATTAAAAGCTGCGGTTTTCAAAATTTAGAAGTTGCCTCGTGGGGGGGTCAACCCGATATGAATCCTGACTAAATGAATTACTTCTACTTTATTGCAAAGCTACGTTAACAGAAACTTGTAGGTTTGGAAATGCAACTCTCCCGCTGCCTCCTTTACAGCCGGAGAAACGAGGGAGGGTTTCTTCTGAGTCTCTTCCTCCGTCCATCGTGCAGTCCCTTATCAGGCTGTTTTCTAAAGCTTAACAGAATCTTGTAACTTGGAAAGTACAATTCTCTTTCACGGTGTCTTTTAGAGCCGGAGAAACTAGGGAGGGTTTCTTCTGAACCTCCACCCATTATGTAGCTGTGGGCTATGCGCCCTCTTCCCTACCTCTTCTTTAAAGCTACATTGACAGAATCTTGCAAGTTTGAAAGTGCAAATCTCCCACTGTCTCTTTTGCAGACTGAGAAACTAGGGGGGGTCCCTTCAGACCCTCTTTCTCTTCCCATGTGTGCAGCTGAGGGCTCTGTGCTCTCTTATCTGACCGTTCCCTGAAGCTACATTAACACAAGACTTACATCTTATCAGTCTGAAAGTACCCTTACAAATCCCCCACCATCTCCTTTGGAGACTGAGAAACTAGGGGGGGTCCCTTCAGACCCTCTTTCTCTTCCCGTGTTTACAGCTGAGGGCTGTGTGCTCTCTTATCTGACCGTTCCCTGAAGCTACATTAACACAAGACTTACATCTTACAAGAGCCGAGGTGGCGCAGTGGTTAGGGGTGCAGTACTGCAGGCCACTTTAGCTGACTCTGATCTGCAGTTCAGCGGTTCAAATCTCACCGGCTCAAGGTCGACTCAGCCTTCCATCCTTCCGAGGTGGGTGAAATGAGGACCCAGACTGTGGGGGCGATATGCTGACTCAATTTGCTAAAAAAATTGTAAACCGCTTAGAGAGGCCTGAAAGCCCTATGAAGCGGTATATAAGTCTAATAAATAAATAAATAAATAATCTTATCAGTCTGAAAGTACCCTTACAAATCCCCCACCATCTCCTTTGGAGACTGAGAACCTAGGGAGGGTCCCTTCTGAGCCTCTTTCTCTTCCTGTGTGTGCAGCTGAAGGCTGTGTGCTCTCTTATCTGACTGTTCCCTGAAGCTACATTAACACAAGACTTACATCTTATCAGTCTGAAAGTACCCTTACAAATCCCCCACCATCTCCTTTGGAGACTGAGAAACTAGGGAGGGTCCCTTCTGAGCCACTTTCTCTGTCTGTTATGCAGCTGGGGGCCATGCCGTCTCTTATCTGCTCTTCTCTTCTCTGCAGTGTATCTTAACCTCAGTCTCCCAAGGTCATTTGCTAAACCCCTCCATTCCCACGCACCAGGCTAAAAATGCACCAGCAAAGATGTTAAATCACCAGTTCAGGTTGGAACTGTTTGGCAAGGAAAATTGATTAGGAATACCTGGATCCTAATTTCTTTTTTCAACAGACTTGGATAGGTGCTACTATAGGCCATCTTGGAAATCTCCTAAATCCCTTAATTTTTTCCCCTCCCTTCTCCAGACTGAAAATCCTGCTCCAAGTCCGGGATCTGCTTTTAGACCAGAGGATGAAATAGAACAGTTGACCAAAAAGATGCTGTATGACATGGAGAATCCCCCTTCAGAAGAATACTTCGGTGAGTTGGCATTTTTTGCGACTGGGAAAAATGACTTACGACCGGGTCCTTGCACTTACGACCGCCGCAGCATCCCGAAGGTCACCTGAGCCGAGGTGGCACAGTGGTTAAATGCAGCACTGCAGGCTACTTCAGCTGACTGCAGTTCTGCAGTTCGGCTGTTCAAATCTCACCGGCTCAAGGCTGACTCAGCCTTCCATCCTTCCGAGGTGGGTGAAATGAGGACCCAGACTGTGGTTGGGGGCGATATGCTGACTCTGTAAACCGCTTAGAGAGGGCTGAAAGCCCTATGAAGCGGTATATAAGTCTAACTGCTATTGCTATTGATGGCCCTCAGTCGTGACCTTCTCAGCCGGCTTCCGACAGGCAAAGTCAGTGTGGGAAAGCCGGATTCGCTTAACGACCACATGACTCATTAACAACTCCAGCCATTCATTTTAACAACCGAGGAGTTCCCTTACCAACTGACGTGATTCGCTTGGCAGCCAAGGAGTAGCTTAACGACTGCGGTGATTCAAATTAGCAACCAAGGGGAAAAAAATAATAATAATCATAAAATTGGGATCGACTCCCCTAACAACCGCTTTGCTGAGCCACAGAAATTCTGGTGTCAGTTGTGGTCGTAACTCGAGGACTAGCTGTATCAAAGAACTGGGTGATCTGTTGTTCAAAGGGCGGGGGGAGGATTTTAAGAAATCCGTATGTTTCCTTGTTCTCTGATCCTTGTCTTTAGAAATCTGAGACAATTATGGAATCCTGGTGGCAGGGAGTTCCCCAGGCATTTTGTTTTACATGGGGGGGGGGGAGTTAATTTTCAAAGCCAAAGAGTTTGGCTGCAGCCTTTACTGTAGGGTCTCCAACTTTTAAGACTTGTGGACTTCAACTCCCAGAATTCCTCAGCCAGCCACGCCTGTTTCCCCCCCCCCTCTTCAACCCCTAAAGCAGAGAGATTGCAGAGGAAGGGATTACAAGAGAGGAAGCTATGCTGGCTGGGGGATTCTGGGAGTTGCAGTCCACAGGTCTTAAAAGTAGCCGAGTTTGGACATCTCTGCCCACCCCCCCATGCCAGAAAATTAAAAACCAAGAGCCCAACAAGCGACCTTGACCCCAACTGAGGTTGGACAATTTCTGCAGAGGAATTCAATGTCATAGAAACTTCTCCTCCACCCAGGTTTGCACATCCGAGCATGAGGTCAATGGCAACTGGGATGCATTAAAAAAGAAAATCTGTTGAGAGCTGCGATTTTTTGAATGGAAGGACCTAATTAACTGAGCTGGGAAGCTTCAGGCCATTATCATAATTCATGAGTATAACATGGTCCAAATTATTACATCTGAAGAGGCAAAGAGGATTAGGAAAGGTCATTGGCTGGTTCTTTTCTGCCTTTCTTCCTTTCTATTTCCAGCTCCCTCACCTGCCTCTTTTTCAGAAAGTCCTTGACTTATGGGGACGGTTGTGACCAGGAGAGAGGGAGGGAGAGAGGGGGGGATGTATATAGATGATAGATAGATAGATAGATAGATAGATAGATAGATAGATAGATAGATAGATAGATAGATAGATAGATAGATAGCTGATAGATGATAGATGATAGATGAAAGATGAAAGATAGATAGAAATAGAGAGAGAGATGAAAGATAGACAGACATGGATGAATGGGTGGATAAGTAGATAGGTAGCTAGGTAGGTAGGTAGGGATGGATGGATGGATGGATGGATAGATAGATAGATAGATAGATAGATAGATAGATAGATAGATGAAAGATAGATAGAAATAGAGAGAGAGATGAAAGATAGACAGACATGGATGAATGGGTGGGTAGGTAGGTAGGTAGGTAGGTAGGTAGGGCTGGATGGATGGATAGATAGATAGATAGATAGATAGATAGATAGATAGATAGATAGATAGATAGATAGATAAGAGAGAGAGAGAGATGAAAGATAGACACAGACATGGATGGATAGATAGGCAGGCAGGCAGGCAGGCAGGCATGGATGGATGGAGATAGATAGATAGATAGATAGATAGATAGATAGATAGATAGATAGATAGATAGATAGATAGATAGATAGATAGTACATAGATATGCGAGAGAGAGAGAGAGAGAGAGAGAGAATCAAACTTCAAATAGCTGTTGCTAAGCATTGCCAAGCACCAAATTTGGAGCACCAGAGTGTGGGGATGCTGCCATGGTCGTAAGTGCGAGGAGCAGTTGAAAGCCCCTTTCTTCAGTGCAGTTGCAACGTCTTCTGTGTGGCTGGGTGTTGCTCGTGTTGAGGGCCAGGCCAATTAAACCCCCAAGTAACCGTATCACCCAACCAAGATAATCACGGTTTGTTGTTCCTGGGCCTTTTTTGGAGAGCTTCCGTTTTGCGGCTGTCACACCCAGACATCCCAATTGTGTCTTTCCGATGTTTAACCAAGTCGCCTCCGGCAGGTTTGAAAAACACAAAAACCTGTTCAGGAAGGCGGAGGTAGTCCTCGGCTTACAACATTCATTTGGCAACCATTTCAAGTAATAATGACATTGAAAAAAATTGATTGATGTCTGTGGTAGCATCCTCCCGTGATCAAACTCTGGGTATTTGGCAATCCTCATGCACCGCCAGTCCTCGACTTAACAACGGTTCATTTAGTAACCATTCAAAGTCATGATGACACTGAAAAAAGCGACTTAGGACCGTGTTTCACACTTACGACCATTGCAGCATCCCCAGGGTCAGGTGATCAAAATCCAGGGGCTTGGCAATGGACTCATATTTATGACAGTTGCTGTGTGCTTGGGGTAACGGGGTCCTCTTTTGCGACTGTCTGACAAGCAAAATCAATGGCGAAGCCAGATTCACTTAACGACCAGGTTGCTAAAAGAAAAAACGGACGTGATTCACTTAACAACTGTGGCAAGAAAGGTCGTAAAACGGGGCAAAATTCAAATGTCTTGCTTAGCAACAGAAACGCTGGGGTCAATTGTGGTCGTAAGTCGAGGACTATCTGTATTTACAACGCGTGCAGCGTCCAGGGGTGACCATTTATGACTTGCCCAGCCAGTTTCCGACATGCAAAATCGAAGAGGGAAGCCGGGATCGCTTAACAAATGCAATGATTCACTTAATAACCGTGGCCAGAAAAGTCATCAACTGGGACAAAACTCACTTAAAGACCTGGATGGCTTAGCAATGGGAATTTTGAGCCCAGGGACTATATTGACCGTCATAAATAGGAGCCGGTTGCGAAACGCCTGAATCTTGACCGTGGGGATGGCGGTGCGATTCACTTAATGACTGCAGTGTTTCACTTAACAACCATTTGAGCGGATCTCAAATCGTGGAGCTGAAAAATTACCCGCTCAGGAGTGAGCCTGGAAGATGGGATTTTTGTCTCTGGGGAGGGTCTTCGCTCCTCCCTCCCCCTGTATTTCAAATTCAAGGAACGTTTTGATTTTGGCTCTTGGTGGGGAAATGAAAAATTAATCACTAAAGCTCCTTAAAGCCAGAAACATTTGGTGCCGATTCCACGGGCTTTTATTAGTGTCCTCATCACTCATAAAATGCATACAGACTAAACGTTTTTACTTATTTATTTGCTCATCCAGTTTATACGGACGCCCGTCCCACGAGAAAGAGCCACGGGGGGGGCACGTAATAGAAAAGATTCTGAAACGACTAACATGCAAACGTTCCCTGTTTTATTTTTTAAAAAATAGTAATTTTTATGATGATTTATTCACATTGTAAGTACAAGTCCTTGACTTACGACCCACCATTCAGCCCGCAATTTCCATGGCTAAACGAGACGGCCATTAAGTGAGCTTTTGCCCCCCTTCGTTGTGACTTTTCTCGCTGCGGTCATTAAGCAAATCGCTGCGGCGGTTAGCTTAAGTCACGCGGTCGTTATATTGAACGGGCTTCCTCGTCGGCTTTGCTCATCCGAAGGTCACCAAAGGGGAATTGCATGACACTGCAAACTGTCATAAATACGAGTCAGCGGCCAAGCAGCCGAATTTTAATCATGTGACCACGGGGATGCTGCCGCGGTCGTAAGTGCGAGGACCAGCTTTAAGTCCCTTTTTTCACCATGTTGTAAAAGTCGCTAAACGAATAGTCAGTAAGTCGAGAACACCCTGTTTTTCCAAGCTCCTTTTTGGGATGTTTTTCACCCTGTAATGAAACATTTGAGTTTTGGCCGCTGCCGTCCGGATGTGACCAATATGTCAATATTTTTGGCAGTCCGCCTTGAAGACAACTTCCAGAAAACACAACGCAGAGAAAGAGCTGGTGTCCTTCCAAGCCACAATCTTCATAAATAAATTGGGCCGGCGTTTTTAAGCTTCCGTTTCTCTCCGATCGGACACTCGCCGGGGAAGGTTCCAGCAAGTAGAATTCGTGCCGTGCTTCAACACAACGCAGGTTTCAAAGCGAGGATTGAACTGAAGGGGGAGGTCATTCACCTGGAAGCTCTTCCCAGGTTGAGGGGCTTCTAGGTCGGCTGGAAAGCACCCCCCCCCCCCCGTGGATCCTGCTGCCACCCCAAAAGACCTGAGAACTGTGGTCAATAGCAATAGCAGTTAGACTTATATACCGCTTCCTAGGGCTTTCAGCCCTCTCTAAGCAGTTTACAGAGTCAGCATATCGCCCCCAACAACAATCCGGGTCCTCATTTCACCCACCTTGGAAGGATGGAAGGCTGAGTCAACCTTGAGCTGGTCAGGATTGAACTCCTGGCAGGGCAGAGTCAGCAATACTGCATTCTAACCACTGTACTACCATGGCCTTTCCTTCCTTCTCCTCCCCTCCCATTTAGCACTTAACATTTATATACCGCTTCACAGTCCTTCGCAGCCCCTCTCTAAGCAGTTTACAATCTGGGTCCTCATTTCACCCACCTCGGAAGGATGGAAGGCTGAGTCAACCTTTGAGCCGGTGAGATTTGAACCGCTGAACTGCAGATCACAGTCAGCTGAAGTAGCCTGCAGTACTGCACCCTAACCACTGCGCCACCTCGGTCAAGGACTTGTGGACTTCAACTCCCAGAATTCCTTAGCCTGCCATGTCTGTTTTGTTTTTTTTTCCTACAGCAGAGAGATTGCAGCGGAATGGATGACAAGAGAGTAAGCATTTTTTTATAGCAAAGAGATTGCAGGAGAAGGGATGACAAGAGAGTAAGATTTTTTCTATAGCAGAGAGTTTGAGTTTGAGTTTTGAGTTTTATTAATATTTGTAGGCCGCCCTTTTCCCTGAGGGGACTCAGGGCGGCTCACATAAAATCAGGGAGGGGGAATAACAAAACAATGACAAAGACACATATAATAAAAGTAATAAGCAACATACATTCATCATTCGGGAGGGGCAACTATCCTTGTCCCCAGGCCTGACGGGCGAGCCAGTTCTTCAAGGCTGTGCGGAAGGCCTGGACGGTGGAGAGGGTACGAATCTCTACGGGGAGCTCGTTCCAAAGGGCCGGGGCTACTGCTGAGAAGGCTCTCCTCCTTGTAGTTGCCAGCCGACACTGGCTGGCCGATGGAATGCGGAGGAGGCCTAATCTATGTGATCTTATTGGTCGCAGGGAGGTAATTGGCAGAAGGCGGTCTCTCAAGTATCCAGATCCACTGCCATGTAGGGCTTTATGGGTGATTAATAGCACCTTGAAGCGCATCCGGAGATCGACAGGCAGCCAGCGCAGCTCGCGGAGGATGGGTGTTATGCGGGTGAATCGAGGTGCACCCGCAATCACTCGCGCGGCTGCGTTCTGTACCAACTGAAGTCGCCGGATGCTCTTCAAGGGCAGCCCCATGTAGAGCACATTGCAGTATTCCAGCCTAGAGATCACAAGGGCCCGAGTGACTGTTGTGAGAGCCTCCCGATTCAGGTAGGGTCGCAACTGGCGCACCAGGCGAACCTGGGCGAATGCCCCCCTGGTCACAGCCGTTAGGTGGTGGTCAAATGACAGCTGTGGATCCAGGAGGACTCCCAAGTTGCGAACCCTCTCTGAGGGGTGCAAAATTTGAGAGATTGCAGGAGAAGGGATGACAAGATAGTAAGATTTTTTCTATAGCAGAGAGATTGCAGGAGAAGGGATGACAAGGGAGTAAGCTTTTTTCTATAGCAGAGAGATTGCAGCGGAAGGGATGACAAGAGAGTAAGATTTTTTCTATAGCAAAGAGATTGCAGGAGAAGGGATGACAAGAGAGTAAGATTTTTTCTATAGCAGAGAGATGGCAGCAGAAGGGATGACAAGAGAGTAAGCATTTTTTTATAGCAAAGAGATTGCAGGAGAAGGGATGACAAGAGAGTAAGATTTTTTCTATAGCAGAGAGATTGCAGGAGAAGGGATGACAAGGGAGTAAGCTTTTTTCTATAGCAGAGAGATTGCAGCGGAAGGGATGACAAGAGAGTAAGCATTTTTTTTTTCTATAGCAAAGGTGGCTCCTATTTTTCTACTTGCATTTTTTAACGTGCTTCCGAACTGCTCGGTTGGCAGAAGCTGGGACGAGTCACGGGAGCTCACTCCGTTGCACTCGGGATTCGAACCTCAAACTCCCAACCTTTCTGATCGACAAGCTCAGGGTCTTTAGCCCCTGAGCCACCGCATCCCTTGCTTCTATTAGACCCAAAATGGTTGTGCCGGTGCCAGAACGTCTTCCCACTAAGGTCAGAGGAAGCACCACGGACCCCACAGAGCTGAATTTTGCTCCACATCCTAGGCCAGTGAGGGCGAACCTTTTCGGCACCAAGTGCGCTCGTGGGAGTGGGATGCGGCCCTGTTTGTGCCAGAAACCGAAGAGCAGTCTCCCAGTGCGCATGTGCATTCCGGGAAGATGGTTTTCCGGGTTCTGGTACGCCAGCTGGTCTTTGTGCATGCGTGTGCCCCAGAAGACCAGGTGACTGGTGCTCATGTGCGTGCCAGAAACCGGAAGAGCATCCGGCTTCCAGCCCTCCCGCATACAGGAGCACCAGCTGGCCAGCACTGCAGGATGCGGAGGAGCGACGTGCCATGGCTCTGCGGGCCACCTCTGCCCCCCCCCCTCCGTGCCTTCGGTTCGCCCTCACTGCGCTGGGCCACGGAGGGACATACCAGTGCCCCTAACAGGTTGTGTGAAGGTGGGCTAGGGAAAAGGACGTCGTGGAAGGCTGGGCCAGAGGGGTCCCAGGTGGACTTCAGCCCGTCTCTTTGTCCCTCGCAGGTCGTTGTGCCCGCTGTGGGGAGAACGTGGTGGGGGAAGGAAGCGGCTGCACAGCCATGGACCAAGTCTTCCACGTCAGCTGCTTCACCTGCATGATTTGCCACCAGAAGCTCCGGGGACAACCTTTCTACGCCGTGGAGAAGAAGGCCTACTGCGAGCCTTGCTACATCGTGAGTAGCCCTTCCTCCGCCTCCCTCTCCAGCGTGGGGAAGGGTCTCGGCTGAGCTCCGGGGGGGATCTCGGGCTTCAGCTCATCCTTCCAAAGGTCCGCCGGGGAACTGGGTTGGGCCGGAAAGGCCCAAGGCCCCCTTGAAAAGGTCCACTTAAATTAATTGACGGCTCCTCGTGCCCGGCCACAGGATGACCAGGACACAGGGGACCTTCTGGCCAAAGGCAGCTGGACTTTCTTGTTTTTTTCTTTGAAGAACTTTCGCTTCTCCTCCAAGAAGCTTCTTCCGTTCCGACTGGAGGGTGGGGAAAGGAAATCTAGGGAGAGCAGAGGAAGCTTCTTGGAGGAGAAGTGAGATGCCTTCAAAGAAAGAACAAGAAAGTCCAGTTGCCTCTTGGGAAAAGCACTTTTGGGACACTTTTGTGGATGACTGGGATGAAAGGAGGGCGGGAGGGAGGAAGGATGGATGGATAGAGGGAGGGAAGGATGGATGGATGGATAATGGATGGATAGATGCAGGGATGGAGGGAGGGAGGAATGGAGAAATGATGGATGGATGAAGGGATGGGTGGATGGATAAAGGGAGGGAAGGATGAATGAATGGAGGGAAGGATGGATGGAAGGGAGGGACAGAAGGACGGAGGGAGGAATGGGGAAATGATGGATGGATGGAGGGAAGGATGGATGGAAGGGATGGGGGAGGGAGGGACAGATGGGGGGAGCAATGGGGGACTGATAGATGGATGAAGGGATGGATGGATGGATAATGGATGGACAGATGCAGGGATGGAGGGAGGGAGGAATGGAGAAATGATGGATGGATGAAGGGATGGGTGGAAGGAAGGGTGGGTGGGTGGATAAAGGGAGGGAAGGATGAATGAATGGAGGGAAGGATGGATGGAAGGGAGGGACAGAAGGACGGAGGGAGGAATGGGGAAATGATGGACGGATAGAGGGAAGGATGGATGGGAAGGATGGAGGGAAGGGATAGATGGATGGATGGATGGAGCAACGGAGGGAGGGAGGGAAGGGTGGATGGGAGGGAGGGAAGGATTGGCAGAGGGATGGAAGGAAGAAAAGAAGGAAGGAGAGAACGAGGGATGGATCTTTGCTCACCAACCCCTTCCACTGTAGACCAAGGGTTGAGGGGGTCCTCCTGCTTCTCCCCAGAAGACCCTCCAGTGGTGGGCTGATCCAGGCCCTCTTGGCTCTTCTCTCGAGGCATCAGGCTTTGTGCCGTCAGGAGGGTCAAACGGGTCGTAGCTGCATCACTCAAGGGCTTCATTAGCCTGAGTGGAATCCTGGCAGAAGAAGCTCCATCAGCCGGCCTGGGAGGGAAGGAGATGAGCAGGACAACGGAGGAGGACTCCCTCCCTCCCTCCCTCCCTCCTCCTCGTTCCCATTCATCATCAGGTCTTCAATAAGGCATAAGAAATATTAGTGAAATGTTGAAATGGAGCAGAAGGTGGCTGGTTCCCTGGACCCCCTGCAGACCCCACCCCACCCAGAGCTCCCGAGGGGACAGTCAGAGGGTCCCACGAGATGTGTGTGAGAGAAGGCTCTTTCTGCCCCTCCATCATCACCCTTTCTCCTCCTCTTCCTTTTCCACCATCCCCATTTCCCCTTCTGTAGCACCACTTTCTCCTCCCTTCTCCACCATCATCTCTTGTTCTCCTTCCTCTCCCTCCTCTTCCTCCTCCTCTTCTTTCTTTTTCTTCTCCTTCTCTTTCTCCTCTTCCACCTCCTCCTTCCCCTCCTCCTCCTTTCTTCATCTTCTTCTCCTTCTCCTCCATCTCCTCCACCTCCTTTTCTCCTCCTCCTCCTCCTCCTCCTCCTCTTTCTTCTCCTTCTGCTAATCCTCCTCCCCCTCCTCCCTGCACACCCTCTTCCCCTCCAGCACTGATGATGTTCCCTAGTTGGGTTGTGAAACGTCTGGCAGGAAACCCCAACTCTGCTCCTCAGAGTGCGCCCAGGACCCCTCGTTTCCACCTACAAATATTCTCCTTGAGATGCCGGGGGGACGGGGGACGGGGACGGACTCCAACTCAGGATAACTCCTGAGCCGAGGTGGTGCAGTGGTTAAATGCAGCACTGCAGGCTACTTCAGCTGACTGCAGTTCTGCAGTTCGGCTGTTCAAATCTCACCGGCTCAGGGTTGACTCAGCCTTCCATCCTTCCGAGGTGGGTAAAATGAGGACCCGGATTGTTGTTGGGGGCAAATATGCTGACTCTGTAAACCGCTTAGAGAGGGCTGCAAAGCACTGTGAAGCGGTATATAAGTCTAACTGCTATTGCTATTGCTAACTCACCGTCACGGAGCACATTGGAGGCAACGTGCTGCATTTGGGAGTGATTATCTCCGGGGATGGAGGTGTTGCGTGGTGCGTTTGGCAGATGCCTCTGTGTGTGTGTGTGTGTGTGTGTGTGTGTGTGTGTGTGTGATATTTAGCATACTGTGCTACCTCAGCTTCCCTGACGATGCCCTCGTCAGCCCATCGTGTGAACCCAGAAAATGGGTGAAGCCGATTAGCAGATGCCGCAGGTTGTCTGAAGGCAGCCTGGGACTCCTGAGCGCTGACCCAAATTATCAGAAAGGTTTCCTTCCATGCCACAAAAGAGAGGGAGGTTTCCCAGGAACTACATCCAGCAGGCGACGGGCATTTTGACTCCTATCTAGAAGGGAAGAGAATATAGAATGGAATGGAATAGATATTGGAATGAAGAACAGAATATGGAATGTGGAATATGGAATATGGAATGGAATAGAATGAATAGAATAGAATAAATAGAATGGAATGGAATGGAATAGAATAAATAGAATAGAATAGAATGGAATAGAATACAACAGAACAGAACAGAACAGAAAATATGGAATAGAATAGAACAGAACAGAAAAGAATACAAAAGAAAATAGAATAGAGAGTAGAATAGAACAGAATAGAATAGAACAGAATAGAACAGAATAGAATAGAACAGAATAGAATAGAACAGAATAGAATAGAATAGAATATAAAATATGGTATGGAATAGGAATAGAATAGAACAAAAGAAAACATAGAAGAGAAGGAAATGGAATGGAATGGAAGAGTTGGAAGGGACCTTGGAGGTCTTCTAGTCCAACCCCCTGCCTAGGCAGGAGACCCTATACCGTTTCAGACAAATGGCTATCCAGCGTCTTCTTAAAGACTTCCAGTGTTGGGGCATTCACAACTTCTGGAGGCAACTTCTGTTCCACTGATTCATTGTTCTCACTGTCAGGAAGTTTCTCCTCAGTTCTAAATTGCTTCTCTCCTTGATTAGTTTCCATCTGTTGCTTCTTGTTCTGCCCTCAGGTGCCTTGGAGAATAGTTTGACTCCCTCTTCTTTGGGGCAACCCCTGAGATATTGGAAGATGCTATCATGTCTCCCCTGGTCCTTCTTTTCATTCAACTAGACACACCCAGTTCCTGCAACCGTTCCTCATATGTTTTAGTCTCCAGTCCCCTAATCCTCTTCCTTGCTCTTCTCTGCACTCTTTCCAGAGTCTCACCATCTTTTCTACATCGTGGAGACCAAAACTGGATGCAAATATTCCAAGTGTGGCCTTTCCAAGGCCTTATAAAGTGGTATTAATAGCAATAGCAGTAGACTTATATACCGCTTCATAGGCCTTTCAGGCCTCTCTAAGCGGTTTACAGAGAGTCAGCATATTGCCCCCAACAATCTGGGTCCTCATTAACCCTTCACGGGATCTTGATTCTCTCCCTCTGTTGATGCAGCCTAGAACTGTGTTGGCTTTTTTGGCAGCTGCTGCCCACGGCTGGCTCCTATTTAAATGGTTCTCCACTAGGACTCCAAGATCCCCCTCACGGTTACTCCTATTGAGCAAGGTATCACCTAAACTGTCCCTGTGCATTTGGCTTTTCCTTGCCTAAATGTAGAACCTGACTCTTTTCACCCTTGAATTTCATTTTATTAGATAGGGTGTTGAATGAGATCCTTTTGTATCTTGAGCCCATTTTTGGGGGTGTTGGCAGCTTTTGTTCTGCTTGGGAAAATACGGTCAAGTGAAGAAGGAAGCTCCCAATTCTCCATATCTGACTGGGGCTATTTTCTAGAAATTAAATGTCGGATGAGCAGAAATAGCTTTTTTACTTACTGGTGCAGAAAATCGGCTCCCGATTCCAAGCCACAGATAGCTGCTGTTTTTCCCCTCTCTCCCCTGTTAAAAGATTAAAAAGGACCAAAATAGCAACAGAGGGAGGGAGGGAGGGAGGGAGAGAGAGAGAGAGAGAGAATAAATAAATAAATAAACAAAACAAATAAATAAACAAATAAATAAACAAATAAATAAATAAATAAATAAATAAATAAACAAATAAATAAACAAATAAATAAACAAATAAATAAACAAATGAGAGGCAAAAGAACACACACAAACACTTACTTCCGTTTTTAAAATCCCTTATTTTCGTTTTTATCCCTCCACGAAATTGGAGGGTAATTTACCGAAAGAGACTGTCAGCGCAATGCAGCTCGACAATTTGAACGTTAACGGCTGGTGGAGGGAATCATTAAAGACAATTATGTGAGTTTTTCCTCCCTTACGGAGAGGCTGAAGGATTCTTAACGATTTACCTGCAAAACAAGAAATATGGAATTCATTAAACAAAAAAAATAGGGCGCCTTTCGAAGCCGCGGCGCAGCCGAGTCTGGTTGCGGCTCCCGGAGGACGTGTGGGTTGGGTCGGCGTGCAGGGGGGTCTGCGCTTAAGACCACAATGAAGCCCAACGTTTCCACGGCTGAGCGAGGCTGTGGTTAAAAGTCCATTTTGCCCCGTTTTATGACCTTTCTTGCCGCCGCCGTTAAGCGAATCGCTTCCATTTTTCAGTTACCCGCATAGTTGTTCAGGGAATCAGCCTTTCCCCCCTTCTCAGAAAGTTGCAAAAGGGGACAGTCAAGATCCTGCTGTGGCCTAGAGGTGGAACTCTCGCCTCACCCTCAGGAGGTTGTGAGTTCAATCCTAGGTAGGGGCAGATCTAGGGTCCCCTGCTTGGGCAGGAGGTTGGACTAGATGACCAGCAAGGTCCCTTCCAACTCTGTTCATCTGTTAAAGAGTGCAACCGTCATAAACACGGGTCAGCTTCCAGTCCATCCGAATTTTGAGCATGTGACCACGGGGATGCTGCAAACGGTCGTAAGTGTGAAAACTTACACTTACTCGGTGCCATTGTAACTTCAGTCGCTAAGCGAACGGTTGTAAGTCGAGGTCTCTCTGTAGGCATATTAGCGTGGTACGTCCTTGGGTTGAGGACTCTTTAATTAGACCCAGCCAGTTTGGTGTCTGCCAAAATCACGCCGGTGAATTCAGCTCAAGCATGGAAATCGGGGTGTACGTCACCTTTTGGACTTCATACTTTGAATTTTGGGAAGGGGCTGGGAATTGCAGCTTTTCAACAAACCCGGGTTTTGGAGAGCTTATCTTTTACTTGGTTTTAGCCCTCTTAACAAAGGCCGCGTTCACATGTACTGCGTTAACCTCCTTGTGGAACAAATCCACTTTTGGGGTGTGAATCTGCGGAGGACAAAGACGAGCCGGAACCGGGAGCAGACGGAGATTGGGGGGGGGGGGAGACTTTGTTGGCTTTAGAGGAAAATGGGGAGGAGCAGGCCGAGTCAGGCCAGAGCTTTTCAGGATTAGGACAGCTTGTTGGCAGGAAGAGACAGAGCTCAGGCGAGGAGCAAGGACCACCCCCTCCTGATCCTTGAGTATGGAGAGTAGAGAGAAGGCGAGAACAGAGCAGCTCACCCAACTACTCGGGAGAAGAGCAGGGACCATCCCCTCCTGATCCTCGAGCGTTGAGAGAAGGCGAGAACAGAGCAGCTGACCCAACTACTCAGGAGAAGAGCAGAGACCACGCCTTCCTGATACTCGGGTATGGAGAGTGAAGAGAAGGCAAGAACAGTGCAGGCTCACCCAACTACTCGGGAGAAGAACAAGGGCCACCCCCTCCTGATCCTTGAGCATGGAGAGAGGAGAGAAGGCGAGAACAGAGCAGACTCACCTAACTACTCGGGGAAAGAGCGCCCCGCCCCTCTTCCCAAGGAGCACCTGGGGACTGAGACTTAAGGAGATGCCGTGGGGAGGGGGAATTGTCTGGAACAATCGCTGAATTCCTGGAGTGCTGTTTGAACTTTCCTGGATTCCATGCATTCTTTCTGGATTCCTTGCCTTGCTCTTTTGCTTCCTGGACTCAATTCAATTCAATTCAATTTATTGAACTTGTATGCCGCTCTATTCCCGGAGGGACTCAGGGCGGCGAACAAACACATGGGGAAGGGGCCATACAAAACACACAAGACAAAAACAGAAAACAGAGACAATTTAAAACTACTCAACAGACGCAGCAATTCAAGTGGGGCCGGGAACTCATCAGCCCCAGGCCTGCCGGAACAGCCAGGTCTTGGCAGCTTTGCGGAAGGCCTGGAAGGTGGTGAGGGTCTGAATCTCCATGGGGAGTTCGTTCCAGAGGGTCGGAGCAGCCACAGAAAAGGCCCTCCCCCCGGGGGGTCGCCAGTCGACACTGGCTAGCTGATGGTATCCGGAGGAGGCCTAATCTGTGGGATCTAAGAGGTCTTTGGGAGGTAATTGGCAGGAGGCGGTCTCTCAAGTACCCAGGTCCGATACCATGTAGGGCTTTAAAAGTAACGACTAGCACCTTGAAACGCGTCCGGAGTCCAATAGGCAACCAGCGCAGCTCGCGGAGCATAGGTGTAACGTGGGTGTACCACGGTGCACCCACAATTGCTCGCGCGGCTGCATTCTGGACAAGCTGCAGTCTCCGAATGCTCTTCAAGGGCTGCCCCATGTAGAGCGCATTACAGTAGTTGAGGCCGACTCCTCAGAGAGGGAGGGAGGGAGGGAGGGAGATCACTTTGCTCTAGGACTTGCCAGAAACGTGGGAGCATTTGGGGCAATTTGGAGCAATAAAGGGCCGGTTTGAACCCAGTTGCCTGGGTGGTGTCCGTGCCAGTGGTGGGTTTCGAAAAAAAATTGGAGCCTCTTCTGTAGGTGTGGCCTGCTTTCCGGGTCCACTGGTGGAACTTCTTCTAACCGGTTCGGTAGATTTGACGAAACGGTTCTATCGAACCGGTGCGAACCGGTAGGAGCCCATCTCTGTTCCGTGCCATGCCCCAAGTCATCACAGGTTGCAGACAGTAGGACCACCAAGGAACCCAATACTTAATCCTAATTTTAAGGATTTCAACTCCAAGGAATCCCCCAGCCAGCATGCTTGGGACATTGAAGTTCCATGCATGTCGACTGGGGCATCCTGGCAGTTGAAGTCCACCCCTCCTGAAGTTGCCACGGTTGAGCCAACCCCTGGCTTAGGTGTCTCTGTTTGCAGAGGCGAATATTTTGGGCCGTGTTTGCAATGCCAAGCAGGCAACGGACTGCTAGATGTGTAAAAAATGGTTCTTGCTGGTTGCTTGTCTGCTGTTCTGTGTCCTTCATCTTATTAAATGTGAGTAAATTGAGGCAGGATGTTTGCATAAATCCCCATTTACAGAAATCAGCGCAAAGGTGGGTAATAAAAGAACAGTTGTCTGGTTGGGAAGCCGAATGGAGCTGCAGAGGGGAGAAATGATAAGCATGCCAGGCTCACCATTGGCAGCTTCTTTCTCTCTTGCTTCCTCCTCCTTTCTCTTTCTTTCGCTCTACATCTCTTCCTTTTTTCTGTCTCCTTCCTTCCTTTCTCCTTTCCCTCTCATTTTATCTTCCTTTTTCTTTCTCCTTCTCTGTCTATTTCGATCTTTCTTTCTGCCTTTCTGTTTCTCTTTTTTCCTTCTTTTTCTTCCTCTCTTTTCTTTCTTTCCTTCCTCCTCTTTCTTTTTCTTTCTTTCTCTGTCTTCCTTTCTCATTCTTCTCTCTTCCTCTTTTTTCTGTCTCCTTCCTTCCTTCCTTCCTTTCTCCCTTTCCCTCTCATTTTATCTTCCTTTTTCTTTCTCCTTCTCTGTCTATTTCGATCGTTCTTTCTGCCTTTCTGTTTCTCTTTTTTCCTTCTTTTTCTTCCTCTCTTTTCTTTCTTTCCTCCCTCCTCTTTCTTTTTCTTTCTTTCTCTCTCTTCCTTTCTCATTCTTCTCTCTTCCTCTCTTTTTTCTGTCTCCTTCCTTCCTTCCTTTCTCCCTTTCCCTCTCATTTTATCTTCCTTTTTCTTTCTCCTTCTCTGTCTATTTCAATCTTTCTTTCTGCCTTTCTGTTTCTCTTTTTTCCTTCTTTTTCTTCCTCTCTTTTCTTTCTTTCCTTCCTTATCTTTCTTTTTCTTTCTTTCTTTCTCTGTCTTCCTTTCTCATTCTTCTCTCTTCCTCTCTTTCTTTTTTCTGTCTCTGTTGCTTTTCTATCTTTAACTTTCTTTCTCTTTTTTTCTACCATTCCTTTTCTTTCTCTCTTCCTTTCTATTTCTGTCCTCCTTTCTGCCTTTCTTTTTTCCTTCCTCTCCTTCCTCTCTTCCTTCCTTTCCTTTCTTCCGTCTTTCTTTCTTTCTTTCTCTCTTTCATTCTTTCTTTCATTCTTTCTATCTAGCTTTCCTTCTCCGTTTACCCCTTTCTCTCTTTCTCTCTCTCTCTCTCCCAGTAATCATATAACCTTACAATTCCATTCCTCCATCTTGCCAACTCTCTTCTTTTGCAATGCGATTCCACCGTTAATAACCTTCCCTCTCAATTCTCTCTGAGGATTTCACAGCCGCCTGGAATAAAAGCTTAATCAGATGGAATTATCCTCCTTTCAACGTCCCCTTAACCTTTGTCTTTCCGATCTCCCCCGTTATCACTTGAAACGTTTACGTCCTCCTCTCATCGGTGACTTTCCCCATTTCCTACCCAGTTGAGGACGGCACCCGGCGTGCCGAGGTCACGGGCCATGTTTAACACGCCTTAATTCCCCCGTGCGCCCCTCTTCCCAGTGTGTTTCCTTTATGCCCCGTTAATTACTTTAATGGCAACATGCAGCTTTAAAAGACACCTTTATTAATCCCTCTAAATCTTCCTTTTTATTGTTATTTAAACTCCTTCTCCACATCCATTATGGAGAAGTGTTTAAAGCCTGTGCCCAGTCTCTGGAAAGAGATGGCTGGCCATAAATTCGGCAGTCAGCAACTGACAATTCTAGGTTTTCTAGATGTGGGGAGGGAGCAGGGCGGACTGGCGTGGAGCGTCCTGGGTGCAAGAAGGCACATTTTGATCCCCCCCCCAGGGAATTTGATCTTCTCAATGGCAAAGGCTGAGCAAGGAAGCTGGGATGAGCAACATGGGGGGGCTCAGCACCCTGCTCCAAACCGGAACTTCTCTCTGTTATCCAGTGTTTATCACACTTTGTAACTTTAAGTCAGGTGGACTTTAATCCCAGAATTAAAATAAAACCCTAGTAAGGCCACACCTGGAATACTGCAACCAATTTTGGTCTCCACGATGTAGAAAAGATGTGGAGACTCTAGAAAGAGTGCAGAGAAGAGCAAGAAAGAGGATTAGGGGACTGGAGGCTAAAACATATGAAGAACAGTTGCAGGAACTGGGTATGTCTAGTCTGATAAAAAGAAGGACCAGGGGAGACATGATAGCATCTTCCAATATCTCAGGGGTTGCCCCAAAGAAGAGGGAGTCAAACTATTCTCCAAGGCACCTGAGGGTAGAACAAGAAGCAATGGGTGGAAACTAATCAAGGAGAGAAGCAATTTAGAACTAAGGAGAAATTTCCTGACAGGGAGGACAATTAATCAGTGGAACAATTTGCCTCCAGAAGTTGTGAATGCCCCAACACTGGAAGTCTTTAAGAAGATGTTGGATAACCATTTGTCTGGAATGATATAGGTTCTCCTGCTTGAGAAAGGGGCTGGACTAGAAGACCTCCAAGGTCCCTTCAAACTATTCTCCAAGGCACCTGAGGGTAGAACAAGAAGCAATGGGTGGAAACTAATCAAAGGGAGAAACAACCTGGAACTAAGGAGAAACTTCCTAACAGTGAGAACAATTAACCAGTGGAACGACTTGCCACCAGAAGTTGTGGGTGTTTCATCACCGGAGGTTTTGAAGAAGAGTCCTCTAGGCAGAAATGTTCTAGGAAATGTCCTGCTGTAGCAGGGGGGGTGGACTGCAAGGCCCCTTCCTGCTCACTCATTCTAGATATTAGATATTAGGTAATTCCCCAGGCAGCAATACTGGCTGGGAATTCTGGGAGTTGGTCTCCACATCATCCCTTTGCCAAGATTGAGAGAAACGGCTGTGATCCAAACAGTGTACACAGTTGTAAATCCTCCAGACTTCTCAACCACCACGCCCCAGTTGGGTTCCTGAGCATGTGAAGAGAGCTTTTTGCAGCAGTTTTTATGCATTCAGTGGAGTGCATAGAAACACACCCTGATGCCATTTTAGGATAGAAAAGGAGGAGGAGGAGGAGAAAGAAGAGGGAAGAAGGAAGAAGAAGAGGGATGAAGGAAGGAGGAGGAGAAAGAAGAGGGAAGAAGGAAGAAGAAGAGGGATGAAGGAAGGAGGAGGAAGAGGGAAGGAAGAAGAGGAAAGGAGGAGAGGAGGAGGAAGATGACGAAGAAGAGGGAAGAAGGAAGAAAAGAGAAGAAGGAAGGAGAAGAAGGAAGAAGAGGAGGAGGAGGAGGAAGAAGAGGGAAGGAGGAGGAGAAGAAGCTATTGTCCTTCCTTCCTTCCTTCCTTCCTCTCCATCTTTCTTCTTTCCTTTGCTGACAATAGCTGTTTCACTTAGCAACAGAAATTTGGGGTTCAACTGCAGTCGTAAGTAGAGCCGAGGTGGCGCAGTGGTTAAATGCAGCACTGCAGGCTACTTCAGCTGACTGCAGTTCTGCAGTTCGGCTGTTCAAATCTCACCGGCTCAAGGTGGACTCAGCCTTCCATCCTTCCGAGGTGGGTGAAATGAGGACCCAGACTGTTGTTGGGGGCAATATGCTGGCTCTGTAAAGCGCTTAGAGAGGGCTGAAAGCCCTATGAAGCGGTATATAAGTCTAACTGCTATTGCTATTGCTATCCTGGAGGTCATCTAGTCCAACTCTCCCACCCAAGCAGACCTACACCATTTCTGACAGAGGGCAGTCCAGTCTCTTCTTGAAAGCCTCCAGGGATGAAGCTCCCACAACTTCCGAAGGCAACTTCTTTTCCACGGGTGGATTGTTCTCATTGTCAGAAAATTCCTCCTTATTTCCAGGTTGAATCTCTCCTTGGTCAGTTTCCATCCATTCTTCCTTCTCTGGCCTTCAGATGCTTTGGAGAATAGCTTTCCCCCCTCCTCTCTGTGGCAGCCCTTCAAATATTGGAAGATGCTCTCCTGTCTTCCCTGGCCCTTCTCTTCCCTAGACTAGGCATGTCTCTCTTTTTTCTTTTTTCATTATTTTTTCTTCCTTCCTTCCTTCTGTCCTCCTTTCCTTCCTTCCTTCCTTCCTTTTTCTTTCTTTCTTTCTTTCCCTCCCTCTCCCTTCCTCTTTCTCTGTTGTGCTTTGGAGAATAGCTTTCCCCCCTCCTCCTCTCTGTGGCAGCCCCTCAAATATTGGAAGATGCTCTCCTGTCTCCCCTGGTCCTTCTCTTCACTAGACTAGCCATGTCTCTCTTCTTTCTTTTTTCACTATTTTTCCTTCCTTCCTTCCTTCCTTCCTTCCTTCCTCCCTCCCTCCCTCCCTCCCTTCTGTCCTCCTTTCCTTCCTTCCATCCCTCCCTTGCTCTTTCTTTCTTTCTTTCTTTCTTTCTTTCTTTCTTTCTGTTTCTTTTCTTTCTTTTCTTTCACTTTCTTGTGCTTTGGAAAACAGGTTGACCCCCTTCCTCCTCTGGGGCAGCCCCTCAAATATTGGAAGATGCTATCATGTCTCCCCTGGTCCTTCTTTTCATTCAACTAGACACACCCAGTTCCTGCAACCGTTCTTCCTATATTTTAGCCTCCAGTCCCCCAATCCTCTTTGTTGCTCTTCTCTGCACTCTTTCTAGAGTCTCCACATCTTTTCTACATGGTGACGACCAAAACTGAATGCAGGATTCCAAGTATGGCCTTTCCAAGGCTTTATAGAGGGGTATCAGTACCTCAGTTGATCTTGATTGTATCCCTCTGTTAATGCAGCCTAGAACTGTGTTGGCTTTTTTTGGCAGCTGCTGCCCACAGCTGGCTCAGATTTAAGGGAAGGTCCACTAGGACTTCTTGGAGAGATAGACTTCCTATCCCATGTCATTTGAACCTTTCCAGAAGGCCAAGGAACGCAAGCAAAACTTGCAAGCATTTTATGTAATCATGATTGTATTGTATTGATTTGCCCATCTTGGGTTCATGGTCCTTGAGCCATGAATGTGGATGGAGATGTGAAAGGGCATCCATATATAAAAAAATTAAGCTGTAGAAGAGAATCTTTGTAGATAAGGATTGAACTCTGGGTTCTTGGTGCTTTCGATATCAAAAAATGTATTGAGACACTGGAAAGAGTGCAGAGAAGAGCAACAAAGAGGATTACCTCGCTTGATCTTGATTGTATCCCTCTGTTAATGCAATTTAGGATTGTGTTGGCTTTTTTGGCAGCTGTCACACACAACTGGCTCCTATTTAGCTGGTTGTCCACTAAGACTCCAAGCTCCCCCTCACAGTCACTGCTATTAAGCCTGGTTTCACCCAGTCTGTAGCTGTCCTTTTGATTTTTCTTGCCTAAGTGTAAGACGTGACTTTTCTCTACGTCGAACTTCATGTTGTTAGATACGGCCCAGGGTTCAAGGTTGTCGAGATCCATCTGGATCTTACTCTTACTTGGAGGAAGCTTGACCCTAATCCTCTTTCTTGCTCTTCTCTGCACTCTTTCCAGAGTCTCCGCATCTTTTCTACGTCCTGGCGACCGAAACTGGATGCAAATATTCCAGACGGATCCTTATAAAGGCTTCATATAGAGGAGCGGTTTGGTTTTAGCGGTGCAAAAAACGTTTGTGGGTTTTCGTTTTCCCTTCTGAAGAAGCAGCAGAGATTGTGAAACTGTGTTGGGTGTTGTGCGGGCGGCTTTACATCCCTGCTGGAGAGTTGTAATTTACGACGGTCGGCCGATGGGTGATTTTTATCACCCGGCTAATAATTATCACGAAAGAGCCAGGCGGAGGAGGGGCAGCGGCTCCGAGTATTTTTATGCTCTTTTAATGAGCTTAATTAATGGGGTGGCCGTCCTGGGAGGAGGGAGGGGGCGTTTGGGGGGGGGTTGGACAGCTCTCCGCTGTTACACACACACACACACAGACGCACACACACCGCTGCCAGACCGTCTGGAAGAGCCGGAGGGGGAGGGAGGAAGGGAATCATGTTTCTAAATCCCTCCAGGCTTCATACAGGCAGTCCTCGGCTTACGACCACAACTGAGCCCGAAATTTATGTTGCTAAGTGAGAAATTGGGTTAAGTGAGTTCCCCCACCCCATTTTACAAGTTTTTACGTTTTTTCCTCTTTTTTTTACATTTTTTACATTCACATTTTACATTTCTTACCTTTTTTACATTTTAGAACTTTTTTGCATTTTTTTTTACATTTCTTACATTTTACATTTTTTACGTTTTGCAACTTTTTTACTAGGACTGTGGGATCCTTGGCCCTTTCTGAGCTGGGTGGTTTCCTTGATAGACGTTTCATTATCCAAACTAGGTAACATCATCCATGCACTGATGACGCACTGATGACATTCCCTAGTTGGGTCATGAAACATCTGCAAGAAAACCACCCGGCTCAGAGAGCACCAAGGACCCCATAGTTGCTGTCTTGCTCCTCCTCCTCCTCCTCCTCCTCCTCCTCCTCCTCCTCCTCCTCCTCCTCCTCCTCTTCTTCTTCTTCTTTTTCTTTTCCATCATCATTATCATCTTCATCTTCTTCTTCTTCTTCTTCTTCTTCTTCTTCTTCTTCTTTTCCATCATCATTATCATCTTCATCATCATCATCTTCTTCTTTTTCTTCTCCTCCTCCTTCTTCTTTTCCATCATCATTATCATCTTCTTCATCATCATCATCATCTTCTTCTTCTTCTTCTTCTTTTCCATCATCATCTTCTTCTTCTTCTTCTCCATCATCTTCTTCTTCTTCTTCTTCTCCATCCTCATCTTCTTCTTCTTCTTCTCCATCATCATAATCTTCTTCTTCTTCTCCATCATCATCTTCTTCTTCCTCATCTTCTTCTTCTTTTTCTTCTTTTCCATCATCATCATCTTCTTCTTCATCATCTTCTTCTTCTTTTCCATCATCATTATCATCTTCATCATCATCATCATCTTCTTTTTCTTCTCCTCCTCCTTCTTCTTTTCCATCATCATTATCATCTTCTTCTTCTTCATCATCTTCTTCTTCTCCATCATCATCATCTTCTTCTTCCTCATCTTCTTCTTCTTTTCCATCATCATTATCATCTTCATCATCATCATCTTCTTCTTTTTCTTCTCCTCCTCCTTCTTCTTTTCCATCATCATTATCATCTTCTTCATCATCTTCTTCTTCTTCTTCTTTTCCATCATCATTATCTTCTTCTTCTTCTCCATCATCATCTTCTTCTTCCTCATCTTCTTCTTCTTCTTTTTCTTCTTTTCCATCATCATTATCATCTTCTTCTTCATCATCTTCTTCTTCTTTTCCATCATCATTATCATCTTCATCATCATCATCATCTTCTTCTTTTTCTTCTCCTCCTCCTTCTTCTTTTCCATCATCATTATCATCTTCTTCTTCTTCTTCTTCATCATCTTCTTCTTCTCCATCATCATCATCTTCTTCTTCCTCATCTTCTTCTTCTCCTCCTCCTCCTCCTCCTCCTCCACCACCACCACCACCACCACCGCCACCACCTTCTTCTTTTCTTCCTCCTCCTCCTCCTCTCCACAATGCCTTCTAGCACTGATGATGTTCCCTTCTTGGGTCAACATCTGCTGAAACCACCCTGAGCTACAAACACATGCCTTGAGTAGCTTTAAGCAGCAGCATCTTGTGCAAAGCGGGCGTTGGGCAGATCCTGGGAGGGAGGAGGGGAGCACTTAACGGCCTGCCTGTCGTTTCTCCAAAAGGGAGGCATGGAGCATGAAAATGACACACCGACCAGCGCACACTACTTAGTGCCTCTCTGGCATAAACACCTGTCTCTGCGCAAAACGGCTGATTAGTCTTTCACCCGGGGGGGGGGGGGAATAAATTGGACCCTGAAAGGGAAACGTTCTGAAATGCGACCAATTTGTTTGCATTTCTCTCCCCGGCCTCCCGTAATTGTACACAGGCGATGTGGCTCTCAGAATGCCCAGCCGACGCGGCTCCCGTCTTTCAATCCTGTTATTTTGATTCCGCCTTGAATAGCGGAGAAAGCAGATTGTGGGTTCGGCCGCGCTAGAGAGAGCGAGTCGCATCGGTTTCGTGGTAAACATCCCCATTTGCAGGAACTGCTTCTAATCTCAAAAGCGCCGGTGGGGAGGGAGAGGAAGGAATAGCAGAAAAAACAAGAGTCGGAAGGGACCTTGGAGGTCTTCTAGTCCAGCCCCCTGCTCAGGCAGGAGACCCTACAGCACTTCAGACAAAGGGTTATCCAACATCTCCTTAAAAGCCTCCAGAGATGGGGAAGGAAGGAAGGAAGGAAGGAAGGACGGAAGGACGGAAGGACAGAATAGTGTTGGAATGACTGAATGACGGAAGGAAGGACGGAAGGAAGCACAGAATAGTGTTGGAATGACTGAATGATGGAAGGAAGGAAGGAAGGAAGGAAGGAAGGAAGGAAGGAAGGACAGAATAGTGTTGGAATGACTGAATGACGGAAGGAAGGACGGAAGGAAGCACAGAATAGTGTTGGAATGACTGAATGATGGAAGGAAGGAAGGAAGGAAGGAAGGAAGGAAGGAAGGAAGGAAGGAAGGAAGGACAGAATAGTGTTGGAATGACTGAATGATGGAAGGAAGGAAGGAAGGAAGGAAGGAAGGAAGGACAGAATAGTGTTGGAATGACTGAATGATGGAAGGAAGGAAGGAAGGAAGGAAGGAAGGAAGGAAGGAAGGAAGGAAGGACAGAATAGTGTTGGAATGACTGAATGACGGAAGGAAGGACGGAAGGAAGCACAGAATAGTGTTGGAATGACTGAATGATGGAAGGAAGGAAGGAAGGAAGGAAGGAAGGAAGGAAGGAAGGAAGCACAGAATAGTGTTGGAATGACTGAATGATGGAAGGAAGGAAGGAAGGAAGGAAGGAAGGAAGGACAGAATAGTGTTGGAATGACGGAAGGAAGGAAGGAAGGAAGGAATAGTATTGGAATGACTGAATGACGGACGGAAGGAAGGAAGGAAGGAAGGAAGGAAGGAAGGAAGGAAGGACAGAATAGTGTTGGAATGACGGAAGGAAGGGAGGGAGGGAGAAAGCAAGGAAGGAATAGTGTTGGAATGACTGAATGACGGAAGGAAGGAAGGAAAGGAAGGAAGGAAGGACAGAATAGTGTTGGAATGACGGAAGGAAGGGAGGGAGGGAGAAAGGAAGGAAGGAATAGTGTTGGAATGACTGAATGACGGAAGGAAGGAAGGAAGGAAGGAAGGAAGGAAGGAAGGAAGGAAGGAAGGAAGGACAGAATAGTGTTGGAATGACTGAATGACGGAAGAAGGAAGGAAGGAAAGGAAGGAAGGAAGGACAGAATAGTGTTGGAATGACTGAATGACGGAAAGAAAGAAAGAAAGAAAGAAAGAAAGAAAGAAAGAAAGAAAGAAAGAAAGAAAGAAAGAATAACAGTGGAAGTGATCTTGGAGGTCTTCTAGTCCAGCCCCCTGCTCAGATTGGAAATCCTATACCATTTCAGACAACCGAATGTCCATCTCTTCTTAAAATACTCCAGTGATGGTGCACCCACAACTTCTGGTGGCAAGCTGTTCCACTGGTTAATTGTCCTCATGGTCAGGATTTTTTTTCCTTAATTCCATGTTGCTTCTCCCCTTGATTAATTTCCATCTGTTGCTTCATCTCCTGCCTTCTTTGGGTGCTTTGGAGAACAGGTTGACAGCCCTTCAAATATTGGAAGACTGCTGTCATGTCACCCTTCTTTCATTAAACTAGATATACCTAATTCCAGCAACTGCCTTAATATGTTTTATCCTCCAGCCCCCTCATCCTCTTTGTTGCTCTTCTCTGCACTCTTTCCAGTGTCTCAATATATTTTTTGATATCGAAAGCACCAAGAACCCAGAATTCAATCCTTATCTACAAAGATTCTCTTCTATAGCTTAATTTTTTTATATATGGATGCCCATTCACATCTCCATCCACATTCATGGCTCAAGGACCATGAACCCAAGATGGGCAAATCAATACAATACAATCATGATTACATAAAATGCTTGCAAGTTTTGCTTGCATTCCTTGGCCTTCTGGAAAGGTTCAAATGACATGGGATAGGAAGTCTATCTCTCCAAGAAGTCCTAGTGGACCTTCCCTTAAATCTGAGCCAGCCGTGTGCAGCAGCTGCCCAAAAAGCCAACACAGTTCTAGGCTGCATCAACAGAGGGAGAGAATCAAGATCACATGAAGGGTTAATACCACTTTATAAATGCCTTGGTAAGGCCACACTTGGAATACGGCATCCAGTTTTGGTTGCCACGATGTAGAAAAGACGTGGAGACTCTCGAAAGAGTGCAGAGAAGAGCAACAAAGATGATTAGGGGACTGGAGGCTAAAACATATGAGGAACAGTTGCAGGAATAACAGTCTTCCAATCTCTCAGGAGTTGCCACAAAGAAGAGGGAGTCGAACTATTCTCCAAGGCACCTGAGGGCAGAACAAGAAGCAATGGGTGGAAACTAATCCAGGAGAGAAGCAACTTAGAATTGAGGAGAAATTTCCTGACAGTTAATAACAATTAATCAGTGGAACAAAAATTGCCTCCTGAAGTTAGGAATGCTTCTAGAATGGAAGTCTTTAAGAAGATGTTGGATAGCCATTTGTCTGAAACGGTATAGGGTTTCCTGCCTAAGCAGGGGGTTGGACTAGAAGACCTCCAATGTCCCTTCCAAGTCTGTTATTCTACTCTATTCTATGCTATGCTATGCTATGCTATTCTAAAGAGTGCAGAGAAGAGCAACAAGATGATTAGGGGACTGGAGGCTAAAACATATGAAGAACTGGGAATGTCTCGTTTAATGAAAAGAAGGACTAGGGGAGACAGGATGGCAGAGTTCCAATATCTCAGGGGTTGCCCCAAAGAAGAGGGAGTCAAGCTATTCTCCAAGGCACCTGAGGGCAGAACAAGAAGCAATGGGTGGAAACTAATCCAGGAGATTAATCAAGCAACCTGGAATTAGGGATAAATTTCTTGATGGTGAGAATAATCAACCACTGGCCTTCAGAAGTTGTGGGTGCTCCATCACTGGAAGCCTTCAAGAAGAGACTGGACTGCTTCTTATCTGAAATGCTACAGACTTTTCTGCTCGACCAGAGGGTTGGCCTTGATGACCTTTAAGTTTCTGTTTTATGCTCTTCTATGTTTAAGACGCCAACATGGAAAATCAGCTCCCTTGTTGGTGTTTGGGGCCTTTCTCTGTGAGCAGGACGTTTCTTCCAGCGCTTGGGAGAGGCCCGAATATTTTCAGCCCAATTAGAATAGAATATTCTTTGTTGGCCAAGTGTGACTGGACACCCAAGGAATTTGTCTCCAGTGCAGAAGCTCTCATACGAGCAACAAGGGATAAATCACCATCCTAATCTTAAAATACAATCACCGTAAATCACAAGACACAAGAAACAGAGAGTCATGGGAGGATAAATAATCCGTCGACATAAATCATGCTAGTAAATAAAGATAGTAAATAAAGGCGATCGACAGAAACCGTGAGGTGTAAACAACAACGTTAAAATCCTAAAAAGCCAAGGAAACGGATAATGGGACATACGAAATGATGGGAAGGATAGTAGCAATAGCAATAGCAGTTAGACTTGTATACCGCTTCATAGGGCTTTCAGCCCTCTCTAAGCGGTTTACAGAGTCAGCATATCGCCCCCAACAACAATCCGGGTCCTCATTTTACCCACCTCGGAAGGATGGAAGGCTGAGTCAACCCTGAGCCGGTGAGATTTGAACAGCCGAACTGCAGATAACAGTCAGCTGAAGTGGCTGCAGTACTGCACTCTAACCACTGCGCCACCTAGGCAATTCACCCCTACTATGTGGGTTTGACATATCAGGGCATAAGACATAAGTGTTGTGGGAATTAGTTGTTTAGCAGAGTGATAGCGGGGGATATGTCTTTGGGCCTGGTGGTTTTGGGGTGCAATGCCCTGTAGCGGTGATGGGGAGCCTTTTCACCACCAAGGGCCCAAAAGAAAGCGGGCTCCTTGGGGGCCACAACCCGGAAGAGGAGCTGCCCAGGGGGAAAATGGACTTCTGGTTTCTGCCAGCCAGTCTTCCGGTTTCTGGCGCGCACTTGTGTGCAACAATCAGCTAGCCCGCCGCACATGCTCACACACCAGGAAGCGGGAGACCAGCTCTTCCAGTTTCTGCCACATGCACAAAGGACAGCTGATTGTGCGCATGAGCTCCAGGAAAGGGACTTCGGGCAGGCATCCCGTAGGCTCCCCATCGCAGCCCTACAGTGTCATCTTGAGAAGTTGAACGAGTTGATGCCCAGGACATGTGTGGGGGTGTACAGATATTTCCTCATCCCTCTTTCTGGCTCCTGCAGCACACAAGTCCTCAATGTATGAAGGCAGGCTGGTTGCCATCTTTTTCTCTCTCCTTCAGTTGTTGCGTGGCTTCCCATACTACCAAAAAGGATGTTGAGACTTTGGGAAAAATGCCGAGAAGAGCAGCTGAGAATAACTAATTACACAATTAATCAGCGGAAGGGCTTGCCTTCAGAAATCGTGAGCAGGGGGCTGGACTAGAAGACCTCCAGGGTCCCTTCCAGCTCTATTCTATTCTATTCCCTTCCATTCCATATTTTCTTTTATTTTCTATTCCATTCTATTCTTCTCTATTCTATTCTATCTTCCATTCCACTCCACTCTACTCTTCTCTATTTTCTATTCTATTCCATTCTATTCTTTCTATTTCTATTTCTATTATATTCCATTTCTATTCTATTCTGTTCCATTCTATTCTTTTCTTTTCTATTCCATTCTATTTATATTCCATTCCATTCTACTCTACTCTACTCTATTCTATTCTATTTTCTATTCTATTCCCTTCCATTCCCTTCCCTTCTCTTCCATTCCATATTTTCTTTTCTATTCCATTCCATTCTATTCTTTTCTATTCTATTTTATCTTCCACTCCACTCTACTCTATTTTCTATTCTATTCCATTCTATTATTTCTATTTCTATTATATTCCATTTCTATTCTATTCTGTCCCATTCTATTCTTTTCTATTCTATTCCATTTTATTTATATTCCATTCCATTCCATTCTACTCTATTCTATTTTCTATTCTATTCCCTTCCATTCCATATTTTCTTTTCTATTCTATTCCCTTCCATTCCCTTCCCTTCTCTTCCATTCCATATTTTCTCTTCCATTCTATCCTATTCTATTCTTCATTCCATTCCATATTTTCTATTTTATTGCTATTCCTATTTATTCCTATTTTATTCATTCTATTCCATTCTATTCCATTCCATTCCCCTTCAAATCAGGGCGATGGGGCCAAGCATCTCCATCCGGCTGCCAAGCCATTCAGTTTTCTTAAGTCTGTTTCATGGTTTGGCTGCAGGCAGGCCTAAATACCTTTGCAGGCTCCTTGCAGAAAACCAGAAGGCAAAGGGAGGTTTTAAGCCATCCCTGTTGCTGCTGCTGCGTCTCCAAGAAATGTCATTCTGCTCCAGGGATTTTTGTCCCCCTGCAGATGCTTCTATTTCCCCCCTTGGTCACCCAACCTGAAGATGGGAGACTACAAAAACAGTGAGTCATCAGGTGCCGAGTGATGGTTTTGAAAGTCATTGGAAACAGCAGCCTTCTCCTCTCCCTCCCTCCCCCCCTCTCTTCCCCATCTGTGGCTTTGAGTCATCCTTCCAAAACAGCTCCACCCATTTATCCAACCACAGCAAACTTTTATTAGCCGAGTCTTCTGGGGCAAGGAAAGAACAGCCGCTGAACAGATTTTTAAGAAGAGAGAAAAAAATACCAGTGCTTGGCTGAAGCACTGAGGTGGAAGGGAGCTGGGAGGTCTTCTAGTCCAACCCCCTTGCCCAAGATTATAGAATCACAGGGTTAAAAGGGACCTTGGAGGTCTTCTAGTCCAACCTCTGCCCAAGATCACAGAATTATAGGGTTGGAAGGGAGCTTGGAAGGATATAGATAGATAGATAGATAGATAGATAGATAGATGGATGGATGGATGGATGGATGGATGGATGGATGGATGGATGGATGGATGGATGGATGGATGGATGGATGGATGGATAGATAGATAGATAGATAGATAGATAGATGATAGAAGAGAGATGGATAGATAGATGAAGATAGATAAAAAGAAAGATAAGACAGAAGAAAGAGAGAAAGCGATGGATAGATAGATGATAGAAGATATAGAAAGAAAGAAAGAGATAGATAGATAGATAGATAGATAGATAGATAGATAGATAGATGATAGAAAGAAAGAAATAGAAGAGAGATAGAGATAGAGAGATATAGATGATAGAAGATATAGAAAGATAGATAGACAGACAGATAGATAAATAGATGACGATAGATAGAAAGAAAGATAGATAAAATAGATAGTAGAAAGAAAGAAAGATAGATAGAAGATAGATAGGTATAGATAGAAGATAGAAAGAAAGAGAGAGAAATATGGATAGATAGATAGAAAGAAAGAAAGAGATGGATTGATAGATCCATAGATCTACATGGGGCTGCCCTTGAAGAGCGTTCGAAGACTTCAGCTTGTTCCAGAACGCAGCCGCGCGAGCGATTGTGGGTGCACCTCGGTATACCCATATTACATCTATCCTCCGCGAGCTGCACTGGCTGCCCATTGGTCTCCGGACACGCTTCAAGGTGCTAGTCGTTACTTTTAAAGCCCTGCATGGCATCAGACCTGGTTACCTGAGAGACCGCCTCCTGCCATTTACCTCCCAAAGACCGATTTGATCGCACAGGCTTGGCCTTCTCCGGATTCCATCTGCCAGCCAATGTCGGCTGGCGACCCCCCGGGGGAGGGCCTCCTCTGTTGCAGCTCCAGCCCTACAAAACCAATAAAACCAAACCAAACCAAACTAGATGATAGAAGATATAGAAAGAAATATAGATAGGTAGGTAGGTAGGTAGGTAGGTAGGTAGGTAGGTAGGTAGGTAGATAGATAGATAGATAGATAGATAGATAGATAGATAGATAGATAGATAGATAGATAGATAGATAGATAGATAGATAGATAGTAGATAGAAAGATAGATAGAAGGAAGGTAGGTAGGTAGGTAGGTAGATAGATAGATATAGATAGATAGATATAGATAGAATATAGAAAGAGAGAGAGAGAGAGAGAGAGAGAGAGATGGATATATGATAGATAGTAGATAGAAAGATAGATAGAAGGAAGGTAGGTAGGTAGGTAGGTAGATAGATAGATAGATAGATAGATAGATAGATATAGAGAGAGAGAGAGAGAGAGAGAGAGAGAGAGAGAGAGAGATAGATAGATAGATAGATAGATAGATAGATAGATGGATATATGATAGTAGATAGAAAGATAGATAGAAGGTAGGTAGGTAGGTAGGTAGGTAGGTAGGTAGGTAGGTAGGTAGATAGATAGATAGATAGATAGATAGATAGATAGATAGATAGATAGATAGATAGTAGATAGAAAGATAGATAGAAGGAAGGTAGGTAGGTAGGTAGGTAGGTAGATAGATAGATATAGATAGATAGATATAGATAGAATATAGAAAGAGAGAGAGAGAGAGAGAGAGAGATGGATATATGATAGATAGTAGATAGAAAGATAGATAGAAGGAAGGTAGGTAGGTAGGTAGGTAGGTAGATAGATAGATAGATAGATAGATAGATAGATAGATAGATAGATAGATAGATAGATAGATATAGATAAATATATATATATATATATATATATAGATATAGATAGATAGATGGATATATGATAGTAGATAGAAAGATAGATAGAAGGTAGGTAGGTCGGTAGGTAGATAGAAGATAGAAAGAAAAGAAAGGTTGATTGATTGATTGATTGATTGATTGATTGATTGATTGATTGATTCATTGATTTCTATACCACCTATCTCAGCAAACTCTCGGCAGTTCACAATTCAAACACATATTACAATTCAAACCTAAAAACAAAAACCCAATCAAAAACAGTAAAAGGCATTAAAGCCATTTTTAGAAAAACCGAAGGATTGTCGCTGACCACCTCCGCTCTTCCCCTCCTCTCCGCAGGGCACCCTGGAGCAATGCAGCGTCTGTGCCAAGCCCATCATGGAGCGCATCTTGCGGGCCACGGGGAAAGCTTACCACCCTCACTGCTTCACCTGTGTGGTTTGCAACCGGAGCCTGGACGGCATCCCGTTCACTGTGGATGCCGGGGGCAATATTCACTGCAGTGAGGATTTCCACAGGTGGGTCACGAGCCGGAGGGTCTGGAGGGCCGGAGAAACGCTGGGGTGGGGGTGGGGGGGATACATGAAGGAAAAAATGAATGCGGGTTGAGTTCACACAACACGAGGAACCCAGGTTAGCAGAACACAAGGCCTGTATTCCTTGTGTAATAATCCTGAGTGCTGTTCTGACCCAGCAGAAACAGGAAACGGACTCCGTGTCACGGAAAGCCCCTGTTATATTTCCCTCATGTGAATTAATGGCATTCACCCATCAAAAGGTCCAGGCAAGATTCCTGCAAGGTGTTAACTGCAGTACAGACCTCATCAGTTCCTTGCGATAATTGCAGGGCCCCAAAGGCTGCAAATTAAGTTCTGGCAAGCAGTCTTTGCGGCATGAAGCACCATGAGCAAAATCTTCAGAAATACGAACTGTTGTCTCCTACGACAGCCACTCTCTTTTCCTTCTATTGATTCCCCAGCGTTCACATGTGCTTTGCTTCCCGAGTTGACTCCTTGTCCTCTATTGTTCACCTCTCCCAACTGCTCTGCCCATTTATGTGCTTCTGGAACAGGCCCCACCTGTTCTTCCGCCTCACTCATAGCGGCCTCCAAAGGCAGCTGCCTCTCCGGTGGCTGGGAAATTTTGGGCGGTCCTGGCTCTATCTCCGCCTCCTATGTAGCGCATCCATCGGAGGCTTCCCCAGGCTCAAGAACTGTCCCAGGTTCCTCCCCAACCTCCGAATCTGCCGCCAGCTCTGCTGGCAGCTGGCGGGCCACAACAAATGCCTGCCAGAGATTGTCTCTTTTTCCTCCTATGCCAAAGAGCATCAAGGAGTTTAAGTTTTAAGTTTTAATAACATTTGTATGCCACCCAATCCCGTGGGGACTCCGGGCGGCTAACAATACAGTAAATTAAAAAAAGAAGAGGAAAGAAAAAAATAGATTTAAAAAACACATCATGCACTCCATTTTAAGTGGGGCTGGACCGTATTTTGGGGTCAACAGCCCCAGGCCTGCTGGAACAGCCAGGTTTTAATGGCTTTACGGAAGGCCGAGAGAGTGGGAAGGGTCCGGATATCTGCGGGAAGATCGTTCCACAGGGCCAGAGCAGCTACAGAGAAACACCTCCCTCGGGTAGTCGCCAACCGGCATAGTCCGGTCAATGGTACCCTAAGGAGGCCCAATCTGTGCGATCTTATAGGTCGTTGGGAGGTGTGTGGCAGGAGGCGGTCCCGTAGGTATCCAGGTCCCAAGCCATGTAGGGCTTTAAAGGTAACGACCAGCACCTTGAAGCACGTTCGGAGACCGATGGGAAGCCAGTGCAGCTCGCGGAGGATAGGAGTAACATGGGTGTACCTAGGTACACCCGATATCACTCGCGCGGCCACATTCCGGACCAATTGTAGTCTCCGAACACTCTTCAGGGGCAGCCCCAAGTAAAGCGCGTTACAGTAATCAAGCCTAGAGGTGACGGTCCAGGTAGGGCCGCAACTGGTGCACCAGGCGAACCTGGGCAAAAGCCCCCCTGGTCACAGCCGACAGGTGGTATTCTAATGTCAGCTGAGGATCCAGGAGGATACCCAAGTTGCGGACCCTCTCTGCGGGGCGAAGAGTTTCGTCCCCCAGGGTAAGAGGTGGAATATCTTGGGGGGCAACATCAATAGCCACTGGGTCTTGCCTGGATTGAGAGCCAGCTTGTTTACTCCCATCCAGACCCTAACAGCCTCCAGGCACTGGCGCATCACTTCTACCGCTTCACTGAGTTGGCACGGGGCGGACAGATACAACTGGGTATCGTCTGCGTATTGATGATATTTGATCCCGTGCCGACGAATGATCACACCCAGCGGCTTCATGTAGATGTTAAGGAAAAGGAAATCTTGCGTTTCTTTCTCCCCTGCTCCTCTCATAGTTTATTATTCCTTCCCTGCAGGCAATCCTCGACTTACCAAGTTCATTAAATAGCAATAGCAATAGTTAGACTTATATAGCGCTTCCTAGGGCTTTCAGCCCTCTCTAAGCGGTTTACAGAGTCAGCATATTGCCCCCAACAACAATCCGGGTCCTCATTTTACCCACCTTGGAAGGATGGAAGGCTGAGTCAACCCTGAGCCGGTGAGATTTGAACAGCCGAACTGCAGAACTGCAGTCAGCTGAAGTAGCCTGCAGTGCTGCATTTAACCACTGCGCCACCTCGGCTCTTGGCGTTCAAAGTTACAACCCCACTTCAAAAAGTCACTTAGGTGTATAAGTAAAAAGTATACGAAAGTACAGTAACTTACTTAAAGGCTACTATTTTTCACACTTATGACTGTTGCCATCCCCACCGTGGTCATGGAATCAAAATTGGCAACTGATCCACATTTATGACGGTTGAAGTTTCCCCGGGGTCACGTGATCCCTTTTGGTGACCTCCTGACAAAGCCAAGTCAATGGGGAAGCCAGATTCACTTAACGACCGTGTCCCAAAGGTGCTTTTTTTCAAGAGGCAACTGGACTTTCTGATTTTTTTTTTCCCCTTTGAGGACATTTTCCTTCTCCTCCTAGAAGCTTCTTCAGCTCTGATTAGACTTCCATCCCTCACCATCCAGCCAGAGCTGAAGAAGCTTCTAGCAGGAGAAGGAAAATGTCCTCAGAGAAAAAGGCCAGAAAGTCCAGTTCGACACGGCGACTGTCATAAATGTGAATCAGTTGCCAAGCCTCCGAATTTTGATTCCATGGCCATGGGGATCCTGCAGTGGTCGTAAGTGTGAAAAAATAGTGACCCTTAAGTAAGTTACTATACTTTTCTATACTTTTCTCTACTTTTTACTTTAAAAAGCACCTTTGGGACTACCAGGAGCTGTAAGACTGAGAACCCTCATACTTATTAATTAGCATAATAGTGGCAGAGATTCACTTAACGACTGGGGCAAGAAAGGTCATAAAATGGGGCAAAACTGATGGAAAAAAATGTCTCGCTTACCAGTGGAAATTTGGGGACTGGGTCATGGTTGTAAGTCAAGGACCAGCTGTGTTCACGCTCACTTTCTCTCCCCCACCCCCTTTCCAGGAAATTTGCCCCACGATGCTCCGTCTGCAAGGAACCCATCATGCCTGCCCAGGGCCAGGAGGAAACTATCCGGATTGTGGCCCTGGACCGTGACTTCCACGTCCTATGCTACCGCTGTGAGGTGGGTGCCTTCAGCCCCTATCCCCCCCTCCCCCCAATAACCCACCTGGCTCTCCAGGGACCAAGGATTCCTCTGGCCCTTCTCTCCCCTGGACAAGGTGGGGCCAAGCGCCAAATCCTGCCAGCCTTTAAACCTCCTGGTTGAAATACACGGCCAGCCAAGCTGCAGGGAGAGATGGGATAGGAGAGGAAAGGAAAGGAAAAGATGGATGGATGAAGAGGAAAGGAAAGGATGAAGGAAAGGAAGGGAACAGGAAAGGAAAGGAAAGAAGATGGGAAGGGTAGGAAAGATGAATAATAGCAATAGCAGCAGCAATAGCAGTAGACTTATATACCGCTTCATAGGCCTTTCAGGCCTCTCTAAGCGGTTTACAGAGAGTCAGCATATTGCCCCCAACAATCTGGGTCCTCATTTTACCCACCTCGGAAGGATGGAAGGCTGAGTCAACCCTGAGCCGGTGAGATTTGAACCGCTGACCTGCTGATCTAGCAGTAGCCTGCAGTGCTGCATTTAACCACTGCGCCACCTTGGCTCAAGGGGAAAGGGAATGATGGATGGATGGATGGATGGATGGAGAGGAAAGGATGAAGGAAAGGAAGGGAACAGGAAAAGAAAGAAGATGGAAGGGAAGGGTAGGAAAGATGAAGAGGAAAGGGACTGAGGGATGGATGGATGAAGAGGAAAGGAAAGATGAAGAGGAAAGGAAGAAGGGAGGGAAGGAAAGGAAAGATGAAGAGGAAAGGATGAAGGAAAGGAAGGGAACAGGAAAGGAAAAGAAGAGGGAAGGGTAGGAAAGATGAAGAGGAATGCGGGAATGAGGGATGGATGGATGAAGAGGAAAGGAAAGATGAAGAGGAAAGGAAAGGATGAAGGAAAGGAAAAGAAGAGGGAAGGGTAGGAAAGATGAAGAGGAAAGGGAATGAGGGATGGATGGATGAAAAGGAAAGGAAGAAGGGAGGGGAGGAAAGGAAAGATGAAGAGGAAAGGAAAGGATGAAGGAAAGGAAAAGAAGAGGGAAGGGTAGGAAAGATGAAGAGGAAAGGGAATGAGGGATGGATGGATGAAAAGGAAAGGAAGAAGGGAGGGGAGGAAAGGAAAGATGAAGAGGAAAGGAAAGGATGAAGGAAAGGAAAGGAAAGGAAAAGAAGAGGGAAGGGAAGGAAAGATGGAGAGGAAAGAAAATGATGGATGGATGAAGACGAAAGGAAAGATGAAGAGGAAAGGAAGAAGGAAGGAAAGGAAGGAGGAAAGGAAAGAAAAGAAGATGGAAGCGAAGGGTAGGAAAGATGAAGAGGAAAGGAAAGGAAGAAGGGAGGGAAGGATGAATGAAGGAAAGGGAAGTGGAAGGACAGGGAAGGAAAAGAGGAGGGAGGAAAATACAGAGCAGGGAAGGGAAGGAAAGGAAAAAGGGAAAGGAAGGAAAGGAGGGAGGAAAATACAGGGAAGGAAAGGGAAGGAAAAGGAGGGATGAGAGGAGAAAATAAGGAAGGGAGGGAGGAAGGAAGGAGGAAAGGAGGAAGGGATGGAGGGAAGAAAGGAAGGACAGGAGGAGGGGAAGGGGGAGGAAGGAAGGGAAGAGGGAGGGAGGAAGAAAGGAGAGAAGGAAGGAAGGAGGGAGGGAAGAAGAGGAGAGAGAGAGAGAGAGAAGGGAAGGGAGGGAGAGGAAGGGAAAAATCTATTACCTCCCTTGCCCTTCCCCTCTAGAAATATTCTGGGGGTCCCTAGATGGGATTTAAGCTTGGAACCCCAAAGTGAAGCCACTTCAAATGCCCGACCCTCCCAGCTGGGTCTCGGGGGGGGCCCAGAGCTTTCGGCCCCAAACATCTGGAGAGCCTTCCCTAAGGGAAAGAGTCCCCACAGTTGTGACCGAGCCTAAGCGAAGTAGAAAGGCCCTCAACCCATCCTCCCGTAACGCCCCCCTCCCCCTTTTCCCTCCCGTCTCTTCCATGCAGGACTGCGGGGGGCTCCTGTCCGAAGGGGACAATCAAGGCTGCTACCCGCTGGACGACCACATTCTCTGCAAGGGCTGCAACTCCGCCCGGATCCAGGCGCTGACCGCCAAGGCCAGCACTGACCTCTGAAGGGGGCACGGCTCCCCCCCGCCCCCCCGGGACTCTCCTGCACACTACTTGCCCCCCAAACACACAGACAACAGATTGTGCCATCTTTCTCTCTCACCAACACCCCCCTTTTGGCTGTCATGGGAAGGTTTTTCTGGGTGGGGGTCCTGAGGTTCTTTCAAGGGGGCTTCTTAGCCTCCCCCCACCCCCCATGGAAAGGTCCCTTCCCCGGATTCCGGGAGACAGAGAGAGAGGGGATGGGGAATGTGTCCAATTTCCATCTGATTAGGTTTTGGGGTGTCTCCATTCACGCAAATTTAAGAGTGGGGGTGTCTGGGGTGAGGGGTGGGGGGAATCCCTAGATGGGGGTCACGGCCTGACACACCTTTCCACCTGCATGCCTTAATTGCACATCTGTCTTTACCATAATCGGGAATTTTTTCTGGCCCTCCATTCAACAGATTTACCCCAATTTCCTCCTTGTCTCCATTCATCCTGTGTTTTATATGCATATTTCTCCCCTGTGCCTTTTACACCGTTGCCTGAGGGTTTTTCCCCCCCTTCGGCAAGCCTTAAGCTCGATTTGCACATTTCTACAGCGAGTCCTCTACTTACGACCCCAACAGTTCCGTCACTAAGCGAGGCGGGGGGAGAGTTAAGTGAAGGGTGCCTCGTTTCACGAGCTTTTTTTTCTGACCGAGGTGGTTAAGGGAACCACTGCGGTCCTTAAGTGAATCACACGGTCATTAAGTGAACCTGGCTTCCCTGTTGACTTCGCCAGCCAGAAAGTCGCAAAAGGGGACCCCGGGACTCTGCAACCATCATAAGTACATGCCAGTTGCCAAGCCTCTTAATTTCGATCACGTGGACGCCCTGGGGATGCAGCGACCGTCGTAAATGTGAACCAGCTGGCAAGCGTCCGAATTTTGATCACGTGACCCCGGGATGCTGAAATGGTCTTAAGTGTGAAAGGCCTAGCTCCCTTTTTTCAGTGCCGCTGCAAATTTCAACGGTCACTAAACAAAGCAACTGTAATTTTGAGGATTATCTGACTATCCATATCCACTTGATACCTAGGATCGTCTCCTGTTTTGACATTTTATGCCTTAAAAAGGAAAGAAATCAAAGCAACTGATAGAAATTGGGGGCTGATTGTGTTTTTCACTCGCCCTCCAGGCTCAAAATAGATTCAGCAAGACAAAAGATTCAATTGCCTGGTTTTACAGATGGACTCATTTACGTGATCTGGCTGTTTTCATTTATTGGAAGCAGTTAAGAGAAACACACAATGCGTTTCATCCGTTTCCTGACTAGGTCGTCCTGGACTTACGGCCGTAATTTGGAGGGACCAGTTAAATGAATCGCGCCTTATTTCACAGCCCTTGCCGCCACGGTTTTTAAGCGAATCACTGCCATTGTTAAGCGAACCACAAGGTCATTAAGCAAATTTGTTGAGAGCTGTTCGCGGACACACAACCCCAGCCACACTGCAACCGTCATAAATACATGCTGATTTGATTGCAGGCTGTAGCGGTCATAAGTGAGAGGACCGGTCGTAAGTCCCATGTCTTCAGTGCCGTTGTAACTTTGAACTGTTGTTCAATGAACGGTTGTAAGTCAAGGACCATCTCTATGGATTTATTTCTGGGTTTTGCAGTAGAGTAAAATTTCCCCAGTCTTTTTCAACTCTGGCTCCTTTAAGAGGAACGGACTTCAACTCCCAGAATTCCCCAGCACCAAAAGTTGGAATCATTTCACAGTTCCTTCCCCTGCTGATCTCGGGGACATCCTCGCTACCCAGATGGACGGGACAGTCCTGCAGAAACGCCCTGTTCCGAATCTTCAAGGTAGAGAGAGATATTTCTTCTCTCTAGGCACACTGAGAATGTATCTGCAGAACAAAACTCCTCATTGGTGACAAGAAGGGCATCGGGCCAGAAAACAGTTCCCAGACTCCACCTTGCAAGAGATTATGTTAAAAGAGGAGGATAGAGGAATATATTGATTGCAAAGCATCATGTAACCGAGTGCCCCCAGTGTGCCTTTTGCAGAAGGAATTTGGGGGCCTAATTCGAGCAGACATATGTTTGACGTATTCTTCTTTTGAATGATCAAGAAAAGGAAGAGGGGAAGGGAAGGCTCCGTCTGGCTGCTCAAGCAGAAAACAAGATTTATAGAAAAATAAGCACAGGAACCCGATTCGAAGAGATCAAAAAGAGAGATTTAAAAATTGGACACCGTGGGAAAGCTTCACTCTTAAGCCTTGTACAGCAGCAAAACAAGCTAGAGCCATATTTTTCCAACTTGAGGGGGTGGGGAATTCCCCTGGCCGATAATTGAGGAATTCTGGGAATTGAAGTCCAGGCATTCTGCATGGGGGGAATTCTGGGAGTTCATGCATTGCTGCTTGAGGAATCCTGGGAGTTGAAGTCTATACATGCTGGCTAGGGAATCCTGGGAATTGAAGTCCAACCACGTTGGATTCTGGGATTTGAAGTTTATGCATCCTGGATTCTGGGAGTTGAAGTCCAACTGCTGAATTCTGGGAGTTGAAGTTCATGCATGGTAACCAGAGGAATCCTAGGAGTTGAAGTCCCAGCATGTTGGATTCTGGGAGTTGAAGTTCATGCATGCTACTTGAGGAATCCTAGGAGTTGAAGTCCCAGCATGTTGGATTCTGGGAGTTGAAGTCCAACTGTGCTGAATTCTGGGAGTTGAAGTTCATGCATGCTACTTGAGGAATCCTAGGAGTTGAAGTCCCAGCATGTTGGATTCTGGGAGTTGAAGTCCAACTGTGCTGAATTCTGGGAGTTGAAGTCCAAGTTGTGGATGCTCCAACATTAGAGGTTTATAAGAAGATATTGGATTTATCTTGAAAGACTAAGGTTTCCTCCCTGAACAAGGGAGGGGGGTGGATGGACTAGAAGACCTCCAAAGTCCCTTTCAACTCTGTTATTCTGCTGCTGATGGGATGGTGGGCAACTGTTTAGTTGGGTTTAAACCTCTTGTTGGTTTGAACATTTGGTTCTCCTTAGAAGCTTCCAGAGACAATGGTTGGGTAGATCCCACCGTCAGGGAATATTTTTCCCCTCTGTGTCTCAGTAAAATCTAGCACCTGCCACTTACAAGCCCTTTGCTACTCCTCCTAGTTTCTGTAGCTCTTGTCTAGAAAGTGATTTTTTGACCGTCTTCCTTGTAACTTCCACTTAAGAGACATGATTTTCAAGCTTGCAACGAAATAATAGAACAAGCTTTCTTTTGCATTACTCTTTAAGAACAAAGATTTTAACGTTGCAATATACTTAAGTCCGCTTAAGATAAGAGGTTGTGAGTTTCTCAGCTTTGTTGTCTATCAACCTTTTACACCAGTGTGTCTCAACCTTGGAGACTTTAAGATGGGTGGGCTTCAACTCCCAGAATTCCCCAGAAAAACGGTTGTCCCCTTTCCCAGTTTCTTTGAGAGTTTATGTGGGACTTCCAAAAACAATTTGGAAGTGAAGTTATAGGGCTGTTTTAGAGTAAGGGGGTTGGGGAATGGCTTTTAGGAGAAAGGGTCCTTTGCAATTTTACGGGTGGCAGAGGATGTAATACGAGTAGGGGGATCCCCCCTCCCAATCAGACGCGGGCAACCCCTTATTTTAAATGCAGAGTTTGCAATTACACAAGTCAAATGAAAATCAAAATCAATCACCCTTTTAAAACCAGGAGCCATTCCGGCAAAGCTCATGAGTATAGAAAGCTAAAATGAAACGTTTTTTTTGCATCTCTCACCTTCTTCGCTGTTTACTTTTCCTAGTACACAAAGTCCTGAATCACCAGCTATATATATACATATATAATATATGGTCAATCGGTATATATGGTGCCTTATTATATACTTTGAAGGAAACGCCAAAGTGCCTTTGCAAAGGTTCTGCAGTTTCTGTACGTTTTATTCTATGCAATTTTACACCCCGGTGTATCTTTTGACGTTCTTCTCGGCTCAAGTTTGTTGAATGATTACGATGCTTTTAATGGCCCCCTGAATTTTTATCCTGTTAATTTTTGCTAAATTTTTCCACCGTAAGGAGAAAAAGGTGCACTGTTTCAAAAACTTTCTCTTTACTCCTGCCAAAAGAACCACAGATTATTATTATAATTATAATTATTATTATTTTTATTTTGGAAACTGTAACCAAACTAATAAACTCTCAATACACATCAATTTGTGTGGGTCTCCTTCTTTGCAATTCTTTTTCCAAATGCACACCAGTATTGCAGGGAGGGAAGAACGGGGCAGTTGTTAAGTGAATCGCCTGGTCGTTAAGTGAATCGGACTCCCCGTTGACTTTACTTGCTGGGAAGGTCGCCAGAGTGGATCACGTGACTCAGCAATGGTCATAACTATGAGTTGGCTGCCAAGCATCCGAATTCTGATCACGTGATCAGGGGGGAAGCCGCAACGGTCATTAAGTGTGGAACACGGTCATAAGTTGCTTTTTTTAGCGCAGTTGTAACTTTAGATGGCCAATAAACAAACAGCTGTAAGTCAAGGGCTACTTCGAGGTTAAATAAACGGTCGTAAGTCCCTTTTTTCAGTGCTGTAGTAATTTTCAACGGTCACGAAACGGATGGCTATAAGTTGAGGACTAACAAATATAAATTTCGTGTCTTCCCTAGCTTCTGTAATAGCAGCAGCACACACTTCACACACTGGCAGTCCTGGACTTACGACAATTGAGCCCAAAATTCCCGTTGTTAAGTGAGACAGTTGCTCAGTGAGTCTTGCTCCCATTTTGCAACCTTTCTTGCCACTGTTGTTAAGTGAATCACGGCAGCCGTGAAGTTAGCCACACGGTTGTTAAGTGGTTTAGCTAATCCAGCTTCCCCGTGGATTTTGCCCGGGGAAATCACGTGACCCCAGGACCCTGCAACCGTCATAAGTACATGCCAGTTGCCAAGCCTTCTAATTGGGATCACGTGACCCTGGGGATTTCTGCAGCGGTCGTAAGTATGAACAACGTTCCTAACTCGTTTTTTTCAGGGCTGTTGTAACTTCAAGCAGCCACTAAACGAATGGCCGTATGTCAAGGACGACCTGTGCACTCCAGGCAAAGTTTATAGTTTATAGTTTATAGTTTATTGGGATTTATATGCCGCCCTTTTCCCTGAGGGGACTCAGGGCGGCTTACAACCACAGGGGAGGGGGGTGCAAGATCAAAAACAAACAATATGTGCACAAAGAAAAGATAATAAAAACACAACTTTCATTCAGCAATCAAACACTCGGGCGGGTAATTGGAAACCTATCCCCAGGCCTGCTGGGAGAGCCAGATCTTGAGGGCTGCGCGGAAGGTCTGGATAGTGGTGAGGGTACGGATCTCCATGGGGAGCTCGTTCCACAGGGTCGGGGCAGCAACAGAAAAGGCTCTCCTCCTTGTAGTCGCCAGTCGGCATTGACTGGCAGATGGAATTCGGAGGAGGCCCAGTCTGTGCGATCTAATTGGTCGGTTTAGGGAGGTAGGAAAGGAAGGAAATTAAAACACAGGACGAGGACAAGAAGCTATTTTGGGAATGAGTCCACAGGGAGGGAAGATTTCCAGGATCAAAGCCTCCAAAGAGCCATTCATGCTCCGTTAACCAATTTTATGGCTTTTGAAGAACAGGCATTCCTGCCTTCCCACCCCCGCACTGCATGGAAGAAAACGGGTTAAGAGATTAACAGAGTTGGAAGGGACCTTGGAGGTCATCTAGTCTAACCCCCTGCTCAAGCAGGAGACCCTACACCATTTCTGACAGATAGCAGCCCAGTTTCTTCTTGAAAGCCTCCAGGGATGAAGCTCCCACAACTTCCGAAGGCAACTTCTGGTCCATCGAATATAGAATATCAGTGGGAAGGGACCTTGGAGGTCATCTAGTCCAACCCTTGGCCCAAGCGGGAGACCTTACACCCTTTGTGACAGATGGCAGTCCAGTCTCTTCTTGAAAGCCTCCACAGATGAAATTCCCACAACTTCCGAAGGCTACTTCTGGTCCATTGACTATAGAATAATAGAGTTGGAAGGGACCTTGCGGGTCATCTAGTCCAACCCTTGGCCCAAGCAGGACACCCTTCACCCTTTCTGACAGATGGGCAGCCCAGTCTCTTCTTCAAACCTTCCAGGGATGAAGCTCCCGCAATTTCTGAAGGCAGCTTCTGTTCCATTGAATATATAGAATAACAAGAATTGGAAGGGACCTTGGAGGTCATCTAGCCCACCCACGATTTCTGCTACCGGTTTGGAGAAACCAGCCTGAACTGGCTGAATACCACCTGTGTCCCCCCCATCTTCCACGCCCCAAGATTCAGAATCTCAGCTCTAACCCAAAGGAAATCAAGGCTGAGTCACAATTAGCATATGCAAAGCAGGTAGGATGCAGGCTGGGGGGATTCTGGGAGTTGTAGTTCCCCCAATCCATCTTCCAAGCCAACAGGATTGAGACTTTCCACTCTAATCCCAAAGAAATAAAATCAGATTTTTCTGAGTCAGGATGAACGTATGCCAAGCAGTTAGGATGGCAGGACAGACGGATTGGGGGGGTGGGTGGGCGGGGGGGAGGGGGAGAGAGAGAAGGCGGGAAATATTGGGCAAACATTTGCCTTCCCCCCCCCCCCCCCAAATGCTGCAATTTTCCTCTCTGCCCCCCCCTTTCCCCCCTCCACGTTTCTTCGAGAAATCTGCTTTTCAAAAAATAAAATAAAATAAAAATAAACCTTGGCACGTCAGGGGATGCCAGCCAGCCCGGGCGAGCTCCCCCCCCCATCTCTCGCTGGCACCGCCAAGCACTCGACGGGGGGGGGGGGTAGGAAGGGAAGATGGATCTCTGCCTGCCAATTAGCAACCAGAAACACAGGCTGGCATCGGCTTCTCGGCTCCCACACTGTTGGGGCAACTTTCTGCCCACTGTCTTCCTCTGGGTCCTCTCCTCTCCAGAAACCCCCCCCTCCCCTCCCATCTGGGTTCTGGGTTCGGATTGCACGCCTGGGAAGGCCCAGCGGGTGGGAAGTTAATGGATAGGTTGGTTCTTATTTATATGAGGATCCTTCCTGCCTCTAGTGGTTTTTTTTTTAATAAGCAGCACAAATAGATCGCAGGCTTCTTATTTCTCCCTGCGAGGTAGGCTGAGCTGAGAAAGAAGGGCTGCTTCAAAGCCATCCAGGCAGGGTTTGGGCCTCAGGCGGGACTAGAACTCACCGGCTCCTGGGGATTGGGCTAAAGTCACCCAGCCGGCTTGTGTGGCTGGGGGGGGGGGGGCATGGTAACAGCACCAGGGACACTGATGAGGTTGCATAGTTGGGTGGTGAAAGGTCTGCAAGAAAACCACCAAGCTCAGGAGCTATCAAGGATCCCACCGTTGTTTTCATGGTCCTCCTCCCTGCAAACGCCACTGCCTTCTAGCTCTGATGATGTTACCTAGTTGGGTCATGAAATGTCTGCAAGAAACTACCAAATAAGGAGAACACCAAGAACCCTACAGTCCTCCTCCTCCTCCTTTCTTCTCCTCCTCCTCCTTCCTCTTCCTCCTCCTCCTTTCTCCTCCTCCCCTCCTTCTCCTTCCTGTTCTTCTTTCTCCTCCTTCCTCCTCCTCCTCCCCCTCCTTCCTCTTCTTTTTTCTCTTCCTCCTCCCCCGCTTCTCCTTCCTCTTCCTCTTCCTTCTCCTTTCTCCTCCTCCCCCTCCTTCTCCTTCCTCTTCTTTTTTCTCCTCTTTCTCCTCCTCCTCTTCCTCCTCCTCTTCCTCCTCCTCCTTCCTCTTTTTTATCCTCTTTCTCCTCCTCCTCCTCCTTCCTCTTCTTTTTTCTCCTCCTCCCCCTCTCCCTCCTTCCTCTTCTTCTTTCTCCTCCTCCTCCTCCCCCTGCTTCTCCTTCCTCTTCCTCCTCCTTTCTCCTCCTCCCCCTTTCTCCTTCCTCTTCTTTTTTCTCCTCTTCCTCCTCCTCCTCCCCCTCCTTCTCCTTCTTCTTTCTTCTCCTCCTCCTCCTTCTCCTTCCTCTTCCTCCTCCTCCTTCCTCCTCCTCCCCCTCCTTCTCCTTCCTGTTCTTCTTTCTCCTCCTCCTCTTCTTCCTCCCCTCCTTCCTCTTCTTTTTTCTCTTCCTCCTCCCCCGCTTCTCCTTCCTCCTCCTCTTCCTCCTCCTTTCTCCTCCTCCCCCTCCTTCTCCTTCCTCTTCTTCTTTCTCTTCTTTCTCCTCATCCTCTTCCTCCTCCTCCTTCCTCTTCTTTTTTCTCCTCCTCCCCCTCTCCCTCCTTCCTCCTCCTCCTTTCTCCTCCTCCCCCTCCTTCTCCTTCCCCTTCTTCTTTCTTCTCCTCCTCCCCCTGCTTCTCCTTCCTCTTCCTCTTCCTCCTCTTCCTCCTCCCCCTCCTTCCTCTTCTTTTTTCTCCTCTTCCTCCTCCTCCTCCTCCTTCCTCTTCCTCTTCTTTCTCCTCCTCCCCCCTCCTCTCCCCACTCCTCCTCCTCTAAGTGGTGAGGCCTGGCATCCCCCCCCCCCTAACTCCCTTCCAGGCTCCCAGACCCCGAAGCCGCCGGATTTTCGCACCCCGAGGGACTCTTCGATTGTCTCAGCGGTGCCGCTTTGCGTTCCCGTTTTGGAGGCGGCTTCCCAGAGGTTTAAATTTAGCCCCGGTGCTTCCCCCCACCACCACCCCAGCTCCCTAACCCCAGGCTAGACCCTCCCCGCGTGCCCATCATCCCCAGCCTCCTCCCCTGCCTCCGCCGCCTCTCCTGTCGACACCCAGAGCCGCCGGGGAGCGCTTGGCCGCTCTCCAAGGAACAGAATGTACTTTGGCGAGCCTGACGCACCGAGTGTCTGCAGCAACCGCCGGCAGCCGGAGCCAAGAATCGCTAACTGGGTCATTAACCCCGCAAGGAAGCGCCCGGGCGGGGCTGGGCTCCCTCGCCCCCCCCCCCCCGGCCCCACGGGGGAAAACATCCCTCCAGGCCCGGCACGAGCGCAGATGCCAGGTGCGCCCCCCGTCCGCACCCGGTTCAGCCAGGTGGGAGAGGGCTTGGGGAAAGGGGCCCTTGCGGGGCAGCTGGGCTTTATGGCTCAGCCCCAAATGGGGAGGGGGCTGCATAAAGATCCCCCCCCCCGGCCTGGCCCGATGGCCTCTGGGTGCCTGCAAGCACCTCGGATGGCCTGCGCAACTTGGCACAACAAGCACCCTCGCTCCAGGGCGCTTGTGCCAAGTTCACATTGGCGCACCAAGGTTAGCAGAGGGGATCCCAGCCGGGGGGGGGGGGTCTTTTGGGTGGCTGGGGGGAGAACTGGATTCAACCGAGGTGATGTGAGGCCTCCTGCCTGGAGCAGAGGGTCAGACTAGCAAACCTCCAAGGTCCCTTCCTCACTGCTTGTAGCAGCTGGTTGGGTTTAGTAGTCAAAGCAACCAGTTTAGAACCCGGGACAGGGTGAATTCTAGTGCCGCTCCAAGGTGTGAAAGTCAGCTGGGTGGTTTTTGGGCCGATCTCGCCAAGAGGCTGCGAGTTCTAATCCTGATTTTGGCGTAATTGCCAGCTGGGTACCTTAGTTTTAGTTCCGCCTTAGCCCCAACCCCCCCACCCCAAATCAGCTGGGTGACTTTGAGCCCATCCCCAGGGAGCTGTGAGTTCTAGTCCTGCCCGAGGCAGGAAAGTCAGCCCAACCCACCTCACAGGGTTGTTGTAGGGAAAAGAGATGGGGGGAAGCAGTATTAGACAGGTATTATCCAATATAGTAAAGGCAGGCAATAAATAAATAAATACACACATACAGGTAGTGCTCAACTTACAACAGTTCACTTAATGACCATTCAAAGTTACAACGGCACTGGGAAAGGTGACTTACGGCCATTTTTCATGGTGACCACCTTGCAGCATCCCCCGCGACGACGCGGTCAAAATTCAGACCACCGACTCACACTTATGACGGTCGCAGCGTCCCCGGTGTGTGTGTGTGTGTGTGTGTGTGTGTGTGTGTGTGCGTGCGCGCACCACCCGATTCCCCTTTGGCGATTTTCCGACGAGGAAAATCAACGTGGGAAAACAGATTCACTTAGCCACCGTGTCGCCTGCGGCGATTCACTTAACGGACGGTGGGCGAGGAAGGTCGCATGAATGGGGCGCCGCTCACTTCACCCGGGTCTCGCTTAACGGCAAGAAACGTTGGGGGCCCCGTTGCGGTTACAAATGGAGGACTAGCTGTAAACAAATAACGAATAAACAAAGGTGCTTGTGGTGTAAATTCACCAGTGGTTTGATTGAATTGGGCCCAGGCAAAATTGGGGGGGGGGGTGAGTTTGTCCCTTCTTCCTTGACCTCCCACCCCCAAGGGAAGTCAGTGAATTGGGTGTCAAACCTGCTATTGCAGCCCGAAAAACACACACTGCGTCCCTGATTGCGAAACAGTTTTCCACGTGCATGGAATTTTACAACCCTTCAAACAGAGTTTTTTTCCGTTTTTGTTTTTTTGCACTGACCTTGTAAACATCTCTTGTTTTCCAGGATTATTTTTTTCTCTTTTTTTCTTCCAAACACTCCCCCAAAACTCCAGCCTATTAGTGAAGGAAAAGGCAGCTTCAGTTCCACTTCGTGTTTTCATTTTGCAGCCAGACCGGGGGGGGGGGGGGGTGTTTCCGCTCGCCTCAAACCACCCTCCCTGCAGAGCAGGTCCCTTCGCACAACACGTTTGAGCCCATCCGCCGAATTAGCAGTCCGACTTATATACCGCTTCATAGGGCTTTCAGCCCTCTCTAAGCGGTTTACAGAGTCAGCATATCGCCCCCAACAACAATCCGGGTCCTCATTTCACCCACCTCGGAAGGATGGAAGGCTGAGTCAACCTTGAAGCCGGTGAGATTTGAACCGCCAAACTGCAGTTAGCAGTCAGCTGAAGTGGCCTGCAGTACTGCACCCTAACCACTGCGCCACCTCGGCTCTTGCTCAGCACGCAACCGGTTGGATTGACTGGCTAACTTTGATGACTTTTAACCATGGTTAGGGGACACGGTGGCTCAGTGGTGAAGACGCTGAGCTTGTCCATCAGAAAGGTCTGTAGTTGGGCGGGTTCGAATCCCGAGCGCCGCGTAATGGAGGGAGCTCCCGTGACTTGTCCCAGCTTCTGCCAACCTAGCAGTTCGAAAGCAGGTAAAAAATGCAAGTAGAAAAATAGGAACCACCTTTGGTGGGAAGGGAACAGCGCTTCCGTGAGCCTTTGGCGTTGAGTCATGCCGGCCACATGGCCACGGAGACGTCTTCGGACAGCGCTGGCTCTTCGGCTTTGAAACGGGAGAGGAGCAGCGTCCCCTAGAGTCGGGAAGGACAAGCACAGATTGTGCGAGGGGAACCTTTACCTAACCATGGCTAGGTTTATTTCTCCTCCTGGGGTTTAAAATCCTACCCTGCTTGGTTGAAGCCCGAAAGGATCTCACGTGTATCCCTTGTGCAAATAACAGCTTTAAAAAAAACAGAGTTATAAAACAAGTTACAAGGAACATAAATCAGATTAAAGTGGAAAAGTTACGGTGATGTAATGCGTTCCTGCCCCATACTTCTACGCCCCCCCAAAAATTGGCTGCACAAGTGCATTTATTCCATGGTTTGTGTGCAAATTATTAAAGCAAATTATTTTAGTGAGAGAGAAATCTCCTTGGAAAAAGAAGGAGGAGAAAAAAAGCAGGAAAATATGCATGCAGGTCGTGGCACGACGTGGCACGACATAACCGCGAACATCAAAAGCGTGCCGACAAAACCGCGGCGCTAAAACCGCGATGTCAAAAGCGCGCCGACAGAAGCGCGATTTAAGTTAAGGTAAGGTTTAGGGTTAGGTTTAGGGTTAGGTTTAGGGTTATGTTACAGCGCGCTTCTGTCGGCGTGCTGTTGTCGGCGCGCTTCAGCGCTCATTCGTCTCCGCAGTTTTGACGGCGCGGTTTTGTCACCGCGCTTTAGACACACACGCTTTTGTCATACGTGCATTTGTGGTGGAACCCATGCAGGTTACCCTTTTAAAAAGAGGTGCCAGCGTCCTCCAGGGGTTAATAACAGTGTTTCTCAAACTTGGCCACTTTAAGAAAAAAAGGACTTCAGTTCCCAGAATTCCCAGGAAATGAGAAGAAATAAGGAGAAGAGAGGAAAGGAGAAGGACTAAGGAAGGCCCTGAGGGTAGAACAAGAAGCAACGGATGGAAACTAACCAAGGAGAGACGCAACCTGGAATTAAGGAGAAACTTCCTGATAGTGAGGACAATTAACCAGAGGAACAACTTGCCACAAGAAGTTGTAGGTGCTCCCATCACTGGTGGTTTTTAAGAAGAGACTAGGCAGCCAGTTGTGTGGAATTAAAACAGGGTCTCTTGATTGAGCAGGGGGCTGGACTAGAAGACCTCCAAATTCCCCTGCAGGCCTGTGATTCAGGAAGGAAGGAAAGGAAAGGAAAGGAAAGGAAGGAAGGAAGGGAAGGAAAGGAAGGAAGGAAGGGAAGGGAAGAAAAGGAAGGAAAGAGGGAAGGAAGGAAAGAAGAAAGGAAAGGAAGGAAAGGGAAGGAAAGGAAAGGAAAGGAGGGAAGGAAAGGAAGGAAGGGAAGGGAAAGGAAGGAAGGGAAGGAAAGTAAAGGAGGGAAGGGAAGGAAAGGAAGGAAGGGAAGGAAGGAAGGAAGGGAAGGAAGGAAGGAAGGAAAGGAAAGGAAGGAAGGGAAGGGAAAGGAAGGAAGGAAGGGAAGGAAAGGAAAGGAGGGAAGGGAAGGAAGGGAAGGAAAGGAAGGAAGGGAAGGGAAGGGAAGGGAAGGAAGGAAGGAAGTTAATCCAGAAGAGGAGCAACCTGGAATTAAGGAGGAATTTCCTAAAAACGAGGACAATTAACCAGTGGAACAGCTTGCCACCAGAAGGTGTGGGTGCTCCATCACTGGAAGCTTTTAAGAAGAGACGGGATGGTCACTCCTCTGGAATTGTCTAGGGTCTCCTGCTGAAGCAGGGGGTTGGGATAGAAGACCTCCAAGGTCCCTTCCAGCTCTATTCAGATTCCACTTGTCTTTTCCATGGGGAGATGGGCTCTTCCTTCTTCCAGGATGCTTCCACTCTAACCTCCATCCTCAGGATTTGCAGGGTCTTTTGGTGGGTGGGCTGCAGCTGCTGCCTATTCGCTGACAACAAAGCCTGGCTTTTAAAAGTCCGTATTTGGGAGTAAAATGAATTTTCTCTCTCTCTTAGATGCTTTGCTTGGTGATCCAAACCAGATTTTAGGGTTCCCCCTTCTCTCTCCGCCCTCTGCTGGCCATCATTGGCAGTGCAGCCTTCTTCAGAACATCCATTGTGATCCCAGGGCGGGAAGGGTCCTTGGAGGTCTTCTATTCCACCCCTCTGACAGGAGACCCTCTTCGTATTTAATCCTCTTGATTTTAATCACTTCGTATGATCTTTTTCACCTTATCAACATGCTAAGCTGCCCAGAGTTGCTTTTGCAGTGAGATGGGTGGCATCCTTCGAATTACACGATGTAATGTTTTTTTTTCCTATACTGATTTAATGGTTTCACCGTTTTTTATTGTTTTCAAAGTATTAATTGTTTTGAATTGTGAGCCACCCAGAGTCATTTCTTCAGATGGGCGGTTATAGAAATTAAATAAGTAAATATACATACAAACATTAGTGAAGAGGGAAGGAAAGAAGAGAAGAGTTGGAAGGGACTTCAGAGGTCTTCTAGTCCAACCCCTTGCTCAGGCAAGAAAACCTATATCTTTTCAGACAAATGGTTGTCCAATCTCTTCTTAAAAACTTCCAGAAGTGGAGAATTCACTTCTGGTGGTAAGTTGTTCCTCTGATTCATTGTTTTGAGGGCCTGGATTGTTGGGGGTGATATGCTGACTCTGTAAACCGCTTAGAGAGGGCTGAAAGCCCTATGAAGCAGTATATAAGTCTAATTGCTATTGCTATTGCTATTGCTATTGCTATTGTTTTCAATGTCAGGAAATTTCTCCTTGGTTTTAGGTTGCTTCTCTCTTTGATGAGTCCCCTCCGGGGGAAAGGGCAGCATAGAAATATAATAAATCAAAACTAATAATAAATAAACAATGAATGAATTAAGACATATTAAAAATAATAAACTCCTTGGTGCAAGATTTGGACCCTTCCTGGCTGGCTAGCAATGGGTCCATCATCCCCTGCCTCCAACGTCCCTTGTCCAATGGGTAATTGAGTGTCTTGGAACCTATTATGGCCTCTGCATAAGAAGAGGAAGATAATTAAAAGCTGTTTGCTGGGCAGTTCCTTACCTGTGCAGGGAATTATCTCAAAGGCAATTTATTAAAAGTGGCCAATCAATAGCAATCAGCGAGGCACCTTAATAGAGTCAAGTTAGACCCTTAATTGGAACAAGAACAATGCTCCCTCTTCATCTTTGGCACACATTCATCCCTCTGAGGCTGGAGACTCTTTTACCCATGCTCAACAGGTGCTTTCTTGCAAAGGGGGAACTCTAGTCCATTCTGGAACAGCAGCTGCACAGAGAGGAAGGGGTCAGAAACTGAGAGGGGGGGACCCTCCTTGGCAGACATCTTGACTTTTCTGACCTTCCTTGCCGATGCCGATTACCGAAGAGTTATTTATTCTAGCTGGTACTGTCCATGTGACTTTACGTCTCCCAGAATTCCAAGCTTCTGTTTGGGAATGCTGGGAAATTGTGGTTCCCACCCTTGGAAGACGGCTGATTTGGGGCTTTTCAAAATTGGATGGTTGGTTGGGTCCTAGAGTAAACGTACAGCTGAGGTTTTTTGAGGAGCGTTTCCCTTTTTTTTAATATAAATTTTTATTTTTATTAAACAGACAACACACATACACAACAATTAAAAAAAAAAGACAAAAAAACTCATCATCACATACATCCTGTCGTTTGGTTACAAGTGTTTTTACATCCATATTCTCGAATAATATTTTTTTAATTTGTTTTATTTTATCAATTTCATATATACATTCACAATTATATGATCTCATAACTGTTATTAATAATATGTATTTATAACAATTTTTCCCTACAGTTGACAATATACTTGAAAATTGCTTTCTTAACATCCCATAGATCCATCTTATCTTACAATGGTCCTACTTCTTCTTCCCTCCCTCCCTCTTTCCTTCCCTCGTTTCTTCTCTCCTACTCCCCTTCCTTCCCTCCCTCCTTCCCCTTCCCTCCTTCCTTCCCTCCTTCCTTCCTTCCCTCCTTTCTTTTCTCCTTCTCTCCTTCCTTTCCCCCTTCCTTTCCTCCTTCCTTCCCCCCTTCCTTCTCTCCTACATTCCCTCCTTCCTTCCCTCCTTCTCTCCTTCCTTCCCTCCTTCCTTGCCTCCTTTCTTCTCTCCTTCTCTCCTTCCTAAATAATATTTACCATCACAGATTTTTCATCTAGTATAACTAAATACCTCACTTTCCTTGTACAGCATACGTTCAATTACGATTAGTATTGTTTTTTCCCCAATAAATCATAATTCCCTTACATTCTTGATTGTCTATTTGATAACAGTATATCTTTATATAATCCCCATGTGAAAGAAAGAATTTTTTTTTAATCAACCATTTATATTTGTATGTCACTATTTTCAATTATGCATAATTCCACCAATCGACTATCAGGTATGCTTATGTTCATTATTATCCTTGTACATCATACATTCAAACAGAAATCTTATTCCTTCATTTTTCAACCAAATATTCTAAATAGTCACTACATATATATACCAATTTTCAATTATTCCCTGATTAAAATTATTTATCAACAAGATGTCATTGTAATATGTTCTTAGGGTTATACATTATATCACCAATCCTCTATCAAGTATATATAAAATCATGGTTATCCTTATCCTTTTTAAAACAAAAAATTCTAAAGTATTCAATTCATAAATGTATCAGTTTTTCAGCCGAGGTGGCGCAGTGGTTAGGGTGCAGTACTGCAGGCTACTTCAGCTGACCTGTTAGCTGCAGTTCAGCGGTTCAAATCTCACCGGCTCAAGGTTGACTCAGCCTTCCATCCTTCCGTGGTGGGTTTAATGAGGACCCGGATTGTTGGGGGCGATATGCTGACTCTGTAAGCCGCTTAGAGAGGCCTGAAAGCCCTATGAAGCGGTATATAAGTCTAACTGCTATTGCTATTCCTTCCTTCTCCCTCTATCCCTCCCTCCATCCTTTTCCTTCCTTCCTTCCTTCCTTCTCCCTCTATCTCTCTCTCCATCCTTTTCCTTCCTTCCTTCCTTCCTTCCTTCCTTCCTTCCTTCAAGTTCGACTCAGCCTTCCATCCTTCCGTGGTGGGTTTAATAAGGACCCGGATTGTTGTTGGGGGCAATAATGCTGATTCTGTAAACTGCTTAGAGAGGGCTGAAAGCCCTATGAAGCGGTATATAAGTCTAACTGCTATTGCTATTCCTTCCTTCTCCCTCTATCCCTCCCTCCATCCTTTTCCTTCCTCCCTCCCTTCCTTCCCTCCTTCCTTCCTTCTCCCCTATCCCTCCCTCCATCCTTTTCCTTCCTTCCTTCCTTCCTTCCTTCCTTCCTTCCTTCCTTCAAGTTCGACTCAGCCTTCCATCCTTCCGTGGTGGGTTTAATAAGGACCCGGATTGTTGTTGGGGGCAATAATGCTGATTCTGTAAACTGCTTAGAGAGGGCTGAAAGCCCTATGAAGCGGTATATAAGTCTAACTGCTATTGCTATTCCTTCCTTCTCCCTCTATCCCTCCCTCCATCCTTTTCCTTCCTCCCTCCCTTCCTTCCCTCCTTCCTTCCTTCTCCCCTATCCCTCCCTCCATCCTTTTCCTTCCTTCCTTCCTTCCTTCCTTCCTTCCTTCCTTCCTTCCTTCCTTCCAGTTCGACTCAGCCTTCCATCCTTCCGAGGTGGGTGAAATGAGGACCCGGATTGTTGTTGGGGGCAATATGCTGACTCTGTAAACTGCTTAGAGAGGACTGAAAGCCCTATGAAGCGGTATATAAGTCTAACTGCTATTAACTGCTATTGTATCGTTGTTAATCTATTTCACAACATAATTGCGTTATCATTTAACTCTTGGAGGAGCGTTTCCTAACTTGCTGTAATATTTCTCAGTTTTGGCCACTTGAAGATTGGTGGACTTCTTCAACTCCCAGAATTCTGGGAATTGAAGTCCATTCCTTGGATCCATTTCCCCCCCACTCCAGAACTGTTTTAACCATTCTTGCTTTGCATCCTTGCTCAGCTAAGAAGCTTCTCTGGTCTTTCTTCTCTTCTTCCCGACACAATTATCTTTATTCCTGTTGTTGTTTTTCGGCCTGGATATTTGCTTGGAAGAGGCGGCTGGCAGAATCCCTCGGCCTGGCCACGGCTGGCTTGGGAAGGAAAAATGACCCACCCACCCCAGAGTTTCCAGAAGCTGGGAAACTTTGTAGTGGGGGGGGTCTCAATCGCCACCCCCCCTCCTCTCATTCCCATGCTGGGTATTTCTCATCCATTCTTAGCTCTTCAGTTTCAGTTTCAGTTTCAGTTTATTGGGATTTATATGCCGCCCTTTTCCCTGAGGGGACTCAGGGCGGCTTACAACCACAGGGGGGGGGGGAGGGGGGGTGCAAGGTCAAAAACAAAACAATATGTGAACAAAGAAAAAATAATAAAACACAACTTTCATTCAACAATCAAACACTCGGGCGGGTGAATTGGAAGCCTATCCCCAGGCCTGCTGGGAGAGCCAGATCTTGAGGGCTGCGCGGAAGGTCTGGATAGTGGTGAGGGTACGGATCTCCATGGGGAGCTCGTTCCACAGGGTCGGAGCAGCAACAGAAAAGGCTCTCCTCCGTGTGGTCGCCAGTCGGCATTGACTGGCAGATGGGATTCGGAGGAGGCCCAGTCTGTGCGATCTAATTGGTCGATTTAGGGAGGTAATCGGCACCAGGCGGTCTCTCAAGTACTCAGATCCACTACCATGAAGGGCTTTAAAGATGGTCAACAGCACCCTGAAGCGCACCCGGAGACCAACAGGTAGCCAGTGCAGCTCGCGGAGGACAGGTGTAACGTGGGCGAACCGCGGTGCGCCCACTATCACTCGCGCGGCTGCATTCTGGACTAGCTGCAGTCGCCGGATGCACTTCAAGGGCAACCCCATGTAGAGCCCATTGCAGTATTCCAGTCTAGAGATCACAAGGGCTCAAGTGACTGTTGTGAGAGCCCCCCGGTCTAGGTAGGGCCGCAACTGGCGGACCAGGCGAACCTGGGCAAATGCCCCCCTGGTCACAGCTGACAGCTGGTGATCAAAAGTCAGCTGTGGGTCCAGGAGGACTCCTAAGTTGCGGACCCTATCTGAGGGGTATAAAATTTGACCCCCCAGCCTAAGCGTTGGTATATTAGCCAAATTATTGGGGGGGAAGCACAACAGCCACTCGGTCTTGTCCGGGTTGAGTACCAGTTTGTTCCTCTGCTGGCCCATCCCAGGAAGGAGGAGAGAAGGGAGGTGATCGCCATAGTGGCATGAACGAATGAGGGAGGCGAAGAATAACACGGCAAACCAATCGTGAGTTCAGCCTTGCGATATTTGAAGGACTGTCAGAGAGAAAATGGGGGGTCAAGCTATTCTCCAAAACACTTAAAGGCAGGACAAGAAGCAATGGGTGGAAACTAATCAAGGAGAGAAGCAACTTAGTTCTTAGGAGAAATTTCCTGACAGTTAAGAACAATTAACCAGTGGAACAGAAATTGCCTCCTGAAGTTGCGAATGCCCCAACACTGGAAGTCTTTAAGAAGATGTTGGATAGCCATTTGTCTGAAACAGTATAGGGTTTCCTGCCTAGGCAGGGGGTTGGACTAGAAGACCTCCAAGGTCCCTTCCAACTCTGCAATTATGTTGTTGTTCTTCCTTCCTTCCTTTCCTTCTTCCTTCCGCATTTTATTCTTTTTCTTTTCTTTCTCTGTCCTCCTTCCTTCCCCATTTCCTTCCTTTCTTTTTTCCTCCCTCCCTCCCTCGCTCCCTTCCTTTTCTCCTTCCTTCTTTATTCCAATTCCCTTCCTTCCTTTTCCTTCTTTCTTCCCCGTTTTATTCTTTCTTTTCTTTTTGTTTTTCTTCCTTCCCCATTTCCTTCCTTCCCTTTTTCCTCCCTCCCTCCCTTCCTTCTTCCTTTCCTTCCGTCTTTATTCCAATTCCCTTCCTTCCTTCTTCCTTTCCTTCTTCCTTCCCCATTTTATTCCTTCCTTCCTTTTTCTGCCTTCTTCCCTCCCTCTTCCAGTCTATCTTCCCCATTTCCTTCCTTCCTTCCTCCCTTCCTCTTCCAGTCTATCTTCCCCATTTCCTTCCTTCCTTCCTTCCTTCCTTCCTTCCTTCCTTCCCAAGAAACACCCCAGCCAGAGGAGGAGGTCCAGGGCATCCCGCACTGCCTGCCACCAATCTCTTTCCTCCTTTTCTCCATGGCCAGAGAGTGGAGTTGGCAGCATCTGAATCGTTCCCTTGGCAACCAGTTGCAAACATTCAGGGAGATGTTTTGGAAAAATACAGCCCTTTTTTTGAAAGCCGTAGAAATATGTATTTGATTTGCAGGCTGCGTCTGTCCTTTCCAAAAATGTTAATGGCCCTCGGAGAACGGGGCGGATGGAGCCTCCTGCATGCCCCCACCACGCCCCCCATTCAGGAAGCTTCCCACCCAGACTGGCCCTGCAATCAAATCCCCATCATTTTCTTCCTCTGAGCATCGCTTGGCCGTTTCAATCTGGGAACTGTCTCTACAGGGCTTGTGAGCTAAGAGAGCCCTGGGCACTATGGGGGAGTCATGATACAAGCTAACAGACTTGGGAGGGACCCTGGAGGTCTTCTAGTCCTACCCCTGCCCAAGCAGGAAACCCCTGGCTGTTCAAGCTACTCTGGAAACCCCCCAGTGATGGAGCACCCACAGCTTCTGGAGGGAATCTCTGCCACTTATTAATTTTTCTCTTCTTAAAAAAAGACCTCTTTTAAAAAAAGGGAAGGAAGGAAGGTTGGGGAATTCTGTCCACACACCTTCAAGCAGCCAAGGTTGAGAAACAATTGTTTATGGTTCGGGAACTTGTTCAAACCTACAAAATGGCTCAATTCAGTGCTTAAGCTAAGCATGTCGTAGCTAAAAATGCGCGAAGACGTTACATAGCAATAGCAATAGCAGTGAGACTTATATACCGCTTCCTAGGGCTTTCAGCCCTCTCTAAGTGGTTTACAGAGTCAGCATATCGCCCCCAACAACAATCCGGGTCCTCACTTCACCCACCTCGGAAGGATGGAAGGCTGAGTCAACCCTGAGCCTGGTGAGATTTGAACCGCTGAACTGCAGATAGCAGTCAGCTGAAGTAGCCTGCAGTACTGCACTCTACCCACTGCGCCACCTCGGCTCCTTGCATACTCTATAGGTCGACCGAACATGGCATGGCCAAGAACGAGGGCCACGCCAGGACGATTCCTGCAGTTCTCCAGATCCACTTAATCTAATTTAATTTAATTATCAAAATTTTATATGCCGCCCAATCCCGAAGGACTCCGGGCGGCTTACAAAAAGACTTGCTTGGTTAATGTTTCTTCTGCAATATATCACAGGGAATTCTGGGAAAGAAAGAGCACCTTCACAAGAACATTGCTTTATAGCACACTAGTGAAGGCACACTTGGAATCTCACATCCGGCTCTGGTCCAAAAATACGCTGAGAGTCTAGAAAGAGGGCAGAGAAGAGCAACCAGGATGATGAGGGGACTGGAGGCTAAAACGTACGATGAACGGTTGCAGGAACTGGGCATGGCTGGTCTAGGGAAGAGAAGGACCAGGGGGGACAGGAGAGCATCTTCCAATATTTGAGGGGCTGCCCCACAGAGGAGATAGGGGGTCAAGCTATTCTCCAAAGCCCCTGAAGGCCAGAGAAGGAAGAATGGATGGAAACTGACCAAGGAGAGTTTCAACCTGGAAATAGGGAGGAATTTTCTGACAGAGAGAACAATGAATCCATGGAAAAATATTTGCCTTCGGAAGTTGTGGGAGCTTCATCCCTAGAGGCTTTCAAGAAGAGACTGGACTGCCCTCTGTCAGAAATGGTGTAGAGATCGGACTAGATGACCTTGGGCAGTGGTTGGACTAGATGACCTCCAAGGTCCCTTCCAACTCTTAATCTGAATCTGATTAGGAAGCTGGAGGCTAAAACATATGAAGAACAGTTGTAGGAACTGGGCATGGCCGGTCTAGGGAAGAGAAGGACCAGGGGAGACAGGAGAGCATCTTCCAATATTTGAGGGGCTGCCCCAGAGAGGAGGAAGGGGGTCAAGCTATTTTCCAAAGCCCTCAAAGGCCAGAGAAGGAAGAATGGATGGAAACTGAACAAGGAGAGATTCAACCTGGAAATAAGGAGGAACTTTCTGACGGTGAGAACAATCAACCCAAGGGACAGAAGTTGCCTTTGGAAGTTGTGCGTGTTGTTAAGAAGAGATTGGACAATCATTTGTCTGAAGGCCTCCTGCTTGAGCAGGGCGGTTGGACTAGATGATCTCCAAGGTGCCTTCCCACTCTGTAATTCTGTAATCCCAGACCAATTAATCAGTGGAATGGCTTCCCTCCAGACGTTGTGGGTGCCCCATCACTGGAGGTTTTCAAGAAGAGAGTGGACAACCATTTGTCTGTAATGATATGGTCACTTGCTGGAGTGGCGGGGGGGTTAGACTAGAAGACCTCCAAGGTCCCTTCCCACTCTTGTTATTCTGATATCTCCATATTGGCTGTTCCATAGTCAAGGAGGCAGAGGTTGGGTAGACAAAGAAGAATCGGAGCTTCAGCAGGTTTGAAGAAGCCGTCAGTTCTTCTCCAGAAGATCCGAAGAAGAGATTTTGACCTGCTGGGAATTGTAGTTGGAACTCCCTGTGACTATAGGATGACTCAGCCAGGCGGGAGTGCATATATTTCCCTTGCTGAGGTCCAAGATTTTCCCCAGAAGCTTTCAATATTTGAGAAATGCTTTCCACAGAAATGTTCTCTCGACGCCCAGCAGAAGGAGGTTGATCCTGACCGGAATCGAATTTATGGATCTTGGCACCTCTTTTCCCCATCCCGTCTCGTCCCAAATTTCCTCACGGCGCAGAATGATGGTTTCTTGAGTCTATATTTGCTGGATGGAACTGGATGAGGAGATCTCCCTGAGGAAGGTTGGATATCTTTATCGTCAGAGGAAGGCCCAGGGAGCAGATTTGCAATGAGATACAAGCGGACCTCAGCAATCTGGCATTGGCTGTTGGATGATGGGAGTTGTAGTCCAGGCCTGATAAGGAATGATACCCTCCAAGGTCACATAGTCCACCAGGACACAGGCATAATTGCCTCCCATGGAATTTTTAAAATAATTCCAGGATGATGAGAGTCAGTGTGGCCTAACACTTAAGGTGCTGGCCTCCAAACCAGGAGATGGTGAGTTCTAGTCCCGCCTTAGGCATGAAAACCACCTAGGTGACTTTGCGCCAATCACCAGGAGACTGTGAGTTCTAGTCCCACCTTAGGCATGAAATCCGGCTGAGTGACTTTGGGCCAATCACCAGGAGACGGTGAGTTCTAGTCCTGCCTTAGGCACGAAATCTGGCCGAGTGACTTTGGGCCAATCATCAGGAGACTGGGAGTTCTAGTCCTGCCTTAGGCATGAAAGCCAACTGGGTGACTTTGGGCCAATCACCAGGAGACTGGAAGTTCTAGTTCTACCTTAGGGATGAAAGCCATATGAATGACTTTTGCCCTATCACTAAAAGATTGTGAGTTCTAGTCCCACATTAGCCATGAAGGCTGACTGGATGACTTTGGGCCAATCACCAGGAGATGGTGAGCTCTAGTCCCACCTCAGAGATGAAAGCCAGGTGGGTGACCTTTGGGCCAATCACCAGGAGACTGTGAGTTTTAGTCCCACCTTAGGCATGAAAACCACCTAGGTGACTTTGCGCCAATCACCAGGAGACTGTGAGTTCTAGTCCCACCTTAGGCATGAAATCCGGCTGAGTGACTTTGGGCCAATCACCAGGAGACGGTGAGTTCTAGTCCTACCTTAGGGATGAAAGCCAGCTGGGTGACTTTGGGCCAATCACTAAAAGATTGTGAGTTCTAGTCCCACATTAGCCATGAAGGCTGACTGGATGACTTTGTGTCAATCACCAAGAGATGGTGAGTTCTAGTCCCACCCAGCCAGCATAACTTTCTCTCTTGTGATCCCTTCTTTCCTCTGCAAACTCTCCACTTAGATCAGAGGTCTTCAAACTTGGCAACTTTTAAGACTTGTGGACCTCAACTCCCAGAATTCCCCAGCCAGCATAACTTACTCTCTTGTGATCCCTTCCTTCCTCTGCAAACTCTCCACTTAGATCAGAGGTCTTCAAACTTGGCAACTTTTAAGACTTGTGGACCTCAACTCCCAGAATTCCCCAGCCAGCATAACTTACTCTCTTGTGATCCCTTCCTTCCTCTGCAAACTCTCCACTGAGATCAGAGGTCTTCAAACTTGGCAACTTTTAAGACTTGTGGACCTCAACTCCCAGAATTCCCCAGCCAGCATAATTTACTCTCTTGTGATCCCTTCCTTCCTCTGCAAACTCTCCACTTAGATCAGAGGTCTTCAAACTTGGCAACTTGGGGAATTCTCGGAGTTGAAGTCCACAAGTCTTGAATTTCCCAAGGTTGGACACCCCTGATCTGAATAATTAAATATTGGGATAGGTGAGCTTGGAGAAAAGGACACCTTGAGTGGGAAGGTCACTGCATGGAGAAGGTCATCAAGACTTGGCCTTTGCAAGACTTGACTCCCTGCAGAGAGACCTTCTCGTCCGAGGAGAAAACAACCAGATCTAGGGCAGGAAGATAAATGGACTTTGGGCGACTGGCAGGACACACCGCGCAGCTGAAAGCGTTTCCACATGTGGGATCTGTGAACCCAAGAAAAACTTGGACACAGGGGCCCTGTGTTATTCTAGCCACATGCTACAATTGCGACATTCAGCTCTGGAAAACCGTCTCGGAAGGAAGGAAGGAGGAGAAGGAGGAGGCTACTTGGCCACTCTGATCTCCAGAAGGGGAGCAGCCTTGGCTGTTTCTCCAAAGAGGCTTAATGAGCCCTGGAATTTTTCATGAAATGTCTGCAAGAAAACTATCAAGCTCACAGAGCAGCAAGGATGACATACTACTACTACTACTACTACTACTACTACTACTACTACTACTACTCTCTACAAACCCCACTCCCTTCTAGCACTGATGATGTTCCCTAGTTGGGTCATGAAACATCTGTAAGAAAACCACCAGGCTCAGAGACTACTAAAGACCCCACAGGCCCTTTCTTCTTCTTCTTCTTCTCCTTCTCCTTCTTCCTCCTCCTCCTCCTCCTCCTCCTCTCTGAGAATGCCACTCCCTTCTAGCATTGATAATGTTCCCTAGTTGGGTCATGAAACGTCTGCAAGAAAACCACCAAGCTCAGAGACCACCAAGGACAACGTAGTTATCTTCCTCCTCCTCCTCCTCCTCCTCCTCCTCCTCCTCCTCCTCCTCCTCCTCCTCCTCCTCCTCCTCCTCCTCCTCTTTCCCTCCTCCTTCTCCCCTCCTCTTCCTCCTCCTCCTCCTCCACTCCTCTTCCTCCTCCTCTCTTCCTCCTCTTCCTCCTTTTCTTCTCCTTCTCCTCCTTCTAATTCTCTTTCTCCTCCTGACACACCCCTCTACCTTCCAACACTGATGATGTTCCCTAGTTGGGTCATGAAACGTCTGCCAGAAAGCCACCAAGCTCAGAGAGCACCAAGGACCCCACAGTCCTCCTCCTCCTCTCTTCAAACCCCTCTCGCTTCTAGCCCTGAGGATGTTCCCTTAGTTGGCCTGAAAGAAAACCACCAAGCTGAGAGAGCCCCCTGGAGCCCTCATTTACAATATTCTCTTCCGCCAGTGACCCTTTGAGGGTGGTGGGCTTTCAAAGTTGCACCAGGACAGGCAGATCATATTTAACGGCCGAGCAGAAATACTTCTCCAGAGGAAAAACGTTATAGATTTCTCTATTCCCCCCCCCCTTAAAAAAGCTGGGCCTGTTTCTCGTGCAATGGCAAATACCACATTTTATTCACTCATGGTGGATGATGATGAGTTGAGGTCCTCCAAGAATGAGGAAAAGCGGAATAGATGTGAATAAACTAACTTTTCAACTGTGTTTTTGATCGAAGTCCTTCCGTTCCTAGGGAGCTGGGACTGTAGGTGGCCTTTGGTAGGATTCTCCTACTTAGGAAAGGAACTCAAGTCCAGCAAATGGTTGTCCAGCTTCCAAGCAAACCCAGCCAATGAGGAAGACCACACCCTGCCTTGGTAGAGGTCCCGTTTTCCAACTGATCTTCCTCTTGGGAAGTTTATCCTAAAATTTAATAGAAATTCCTTCCTGGAACTCTCGTAAACCTGCGTTCAACGTTCTCCAGATGATTCCAAAAGGATGGCATCTCTTCCTTCTCATCTCCACAACTCTCTCTGTAACTCTTAATATCCAAGCAGCAATTAAACCATGGATTGGCCGTGCAGTCCTTTTCCAAAGGGCCCCGTGCTCCAGCAGGGGGTTGGACTAGAAGACCTCCAGGGGTCCCCTTCCATCTTTGTTATTCTAGTATTCTGTCTGGGGAATTCTGGGGGTTGAAGTCCACAAGTCTTAAAGTTCCAAGGTTGGACACCTCTGATCCAGGGTCTCCTGCTCAAGTAGGGGGTTGGACTAGAAGACCTCCAAGGTCCCTTACAACTCTATTATTTCATGTTCTAAACCTTCCATATTTTTTTTCTGGAACTTTCCTTTTTGGCATCCAGAATAAGATTGAATACTCTGGATGGGCCTGGCCAAAACAGATTAGAGTGGAAATATTATTTTTTCCAATCTTTGGGAATCCAGTGTGTATTGATGCAAGATAAACAATGTAGTTTTGGGAGCTGCGGATATATATATTATGTGTGTGTGTGTGTGTGTGTGTGTGTGTGTGTGTGTGTGTGTGTGTGTGTGTGTGTGTGTGTGTGTGTGTGTGTGTATATATATATATATATATATATATGTATGTATGTATGTATGTATGTATGTATGTATGTATGTATGTATGTATTTTCTTTCAGTTCTTCCTTGAAATTCATGAGTTGTTTGTTTGGAAGGAAAGGGATGGGCTTGCTTCTTAAGAGCCTTCCAGGAAAAAGATTAGAGATTCTGAGGAAAAGGGTGGACGGCCATGGTGTTCGAGATGGTCTGAGACGGCCTGGGTAGGGGGTTGGGCTAGATAACCTCCGAGGTCCCTTTCAGCTCCAGAAACTCAACGGTTCTATCTAGGATGAATGCAGGCAGTTCTCAACTTGCAACCACAATTGAGCTCAACGTTTCTGTTGCTAAGCGAGACAGTTGTTAAGTGAGTTTTGCCCCGTTTTACCACCTTGTTAAGTGAATCTGCAGTTGGTAAATTAGGCAAATGGTCATTAAGTGAATCTGGCTTCCCCGTTGACTTTGCCTGTCAGGAGGTCGCAAAAGGGGACCACGTGACCCCCGTGAGGCTGCAACCCCCGTCCTAAATATGAATCAGTTGCTAAAAGCCTGAATTTTGATCACGTGGCCCTGGGGGAGGATGCAACGGTCGTAAGTGTGAAAAAGGGTTGTGTTGCTTCGAACGGTCACTAAATGAACTGTTGTAAGTTGAAGACTACCCGTATGGAGCTTTGACAGAGCCAGGGGCAATGTTGGAACTTCAAAACTGGGTCATAAATCCGTTTTTGGGCACCATTGTAATTTTGGGGAATTCTGGGACATGAAGTCCACACATGCTGCCTGAGGAATTCTGGGAGTTGAAGTCCCCACATTCTCTGAGGAATTCTGGGAGTTGAAGTCCACACATTCTCTGAGGAATTCTGGGAGTTGAAGTCCAGACATGCTGCCTGAGGAATTCTGGGAGTTGAAGTCCACACATTCTCTGAGGTATTCTGGGAGTTGAAGTCCACATATTCTCTGAGGTATTCTGGGAGTTGAAGTCCACATATTCTCTGGGGAATTCTGGGAGTTGAAGTCCACACATTCTCTGGGGAATTCTGGGAGTTGAAGTCCACATATTCTCTGAGGTATTCTGGGAGTTGAAGTCCACACATTCTCTGGGGAATTCTGGGAGTTGAAGTCCACACATTCTCTGAGGAATTCTGGGACATGAAGTCCACACATGCTGCCTGAGGAATTCTGGGAGTTGAAGTCCACACGTTCTGCCTGAGGAATTCTGGGAGTTGTCCACACATTCTTTGAGGAATTCTGGAAGTTGAAGTCCACACATTCTTTGAGGAATTCTGGGACATGAAGTCCACACATTTTCTGAGGAATTCTGGGACATGAAGTCCACACATTCTCTGAGGAATTCTGGGAGTTGAAGTCCACACATTCTCTGAGGAATTCTGGGAGTTGAAGTCCTCTCCTCTTCAAGTGGCCAAGCTTGAAAAAGTCTTTCTTGGAGAGTCCCAGCAACGGCTCTGCCAAAGCTTCTGGTCTTCACTCAGGCCATCCTGAAGTCCACAAGAAAGTTGTTGTTTTTTTTAAATTTAAGAACTCCTGGGAACAGACTAGATCGCTTTCTCCGCTGAGGTCACGGTGACCCAGACGGGAGGCGAGAATCCACGGATCTTCTTGCTTGAATGAAACCTTGGAGAGAAACTTTCTCCCAGCGGCCAAAACCACAGCAAAGGAAAACAAACAGGGCCTTTCTTGGGGGAGTCACCCTGACAGGAGGAGGGACGGGTTTTATTCTCACCACCACCACAATTTTATTTTATTTTTATTTTTTTTAAATTTAACAGCCAGGGGCACCCTGGCATGGTGGCTTCTACCATCGCAGAGGATAATTTTCAGGCTAAAGTGAGCGGGCAACATCAGGGGAAGGCTTATGGATGTGTGTGTGTGTCTCTCTCTCTCTGTTGTGTGTTTGTGTGTCGCCAGTTCCCAAGTCTTCTTTCTCACAGCGAAGCGCCTGGGATGCAATTCATGTCTTCAATTAAGATCATTGCAAGTCCCCGGAGTATTTAGCCTCTCTTCCTTTGCAACCACAATCCAAGCCGTTTGAAAAACATTCTCCCGAGGTTTCGGCTACTCCTCCCTCTGCGCCCACTTGGAGGGCTGCCCCAGCAGCCGAACATCTGGTGCCGTCTTTCGAAAAGCAGGATCGCACACTGACCAGATCCCAAATCTCTTCCTTCCTTCCTTCATGCTCCTCCTTGAAGGACAGGCTGGGCTAGTGGGCAAGCTGCCAGGCTGCAAACTGGGAGACAGGGAGTTCTAGTCCTGCCTTAGGCCTGAAAGCCAGCTGGGCGACTCTGGGCCAATCACCAGGAGATGGTAAATTCTAGTTCTGACTTAAGCATTGTTTTTTTAAGCATGAAAACCCATTGGGTGATCTTAGGCCAATCACCAGGAGACAGTGAGTTCTAGTCCTGCCTTAGCCATGAAAGCCAATTGGGTGACTTTGGGCCAATCACCAGGAGACGGTGACTTCTAGTCTTGTTTTAGGCAAGAAAGCCCGCTGAGTGATTTCGAACCCATCATCAGGAGATGGTGAGTTCTAGTTCTGCCTTAGGCATGAAAGCCAACTGGGTGACTTTGGATCACTCCAGCTGTTGAGTTGCGTTGGGTTGGGTTGGTTAGGTTGAGTTGTATTGGTTGAGCAGGTTGGGGTGGAGGTGAGTTGGGTTGGGTTGAGTTAGGTTGTTTTGGATTGGGTTGGGTTTGAGTGGGATGGAGTTGGATTACATTGGGCTGAGTTGAGTTGCATTGGGTTGGGTTAGGTTGAGTTGGTTAAGTGTGGTGTGGTGTGGTGGGTTGGGGTTGAGTTGGGTTGGGTTGGGTAGGGTTGAGTTGAGTTAGGTTGTTTTGGGTTGGGTTGGGTTGGGGTTGAGTGGGATGGAGTTGGATTACATTGGGCTGAGTTGAGTTGCATTGGGTTGGGTTAGGTTAGGTTGAGTTGGTTAAGTGAGGTGTGGTGGGTTGGGGTTGAGTTGGGTTGGGTTGGGTTGAGTTAGGTTGTTTTGGGTTGGGTTGGGTTGGGGTTGAGTGGGATGAAGTTGGGTTACATTGGGCTGAGTTGAGTTGCATTGGGTTGGGTTAGGTTGAGTTGAGTTGGTTAAGTGTGGTGTGGTGTGGTGGGTTGGGGCTGAGTTGGGTTGCATTGCATTGCGTTGCGTTGCGTGAAATTGAGAGGGTGGGGTTGGCTTGAGCTGAACTGAGTTGAATTGAGTTGGGTTCAGTTGAGTTGGGTTGGGTTAGGAGGGAGGAGAGAGAGAGAGAGAGAGAGAGATTGATTAACATTATTGTTTCACGCTTTGTGAAACTATATCGTGGTCAACAGTTGTGGAAATAAATGAATGATTAGGGAAGGATATATTAAGTTTTTCACCCACAGTGTTTTTTTATTTATGCTTTGCCTCTGCATGGCAGTTCATTCATTTTGTGTCATTCAACAGGGGGTATCCAAGACCCTTTTCTCTTGCATTTCATTACACTAGTTAACAAATACCTTTTAAAAAGAAATAGAAAGCACATCTTTTAAGTCAATATATTAGCTGGAAAAGAAACCGCCCGATTTATAATCTGGATTATAAATCCCATTTTGGGGATCTGACATGACGTTGAACAGTCCGTAACCAAATGGTCATAAGGTGAGGACTCCCTGAACTTTGGAATGTGCTTGGAATGTGCCCATCGGCCTTTCAAGGCTGGGGAATCCCTCCGATACATTCAATGCATTCCATAGAGGAAGTCCTTGACTTACAACCATTTGTTTGGTGGCTGACTGAAGTTACAACAGCACTGAAAAAAAAAACCTCCCGACATGACCGTGTTTCACACTTGCGACCGTTGCCCCATCCCCCTGGCCAAAATTCAGATGCTTAGCAACTGACTCCTATTTACGACGTGTCCCGCGATCCCCTTTGACCAGTGAAGTCGGCAGGGAAGTCAGATTAATTAAAAACGAGTTACTCGCTCAACAACTACAGTGATTCAGCGGTGGCAAGAAAGGTGGTAAAATGGGACAAAAACTCACGTAACGACTGTCTTGCTTAGCCAGGGAAATGTTGGTCTCCCTTGGAGTTGTAAGTCGAGGACTCACATTTTTTTTTCATTTTTCTCGTCCTTGTTTGGTCTGTTTCCTTTGGATTCTTTGAGTCTCACTTTGGAGACTTGGCTGTTTACACTCCAAGCGAGAAAGACTTTGCTTTCACACAAACACACACACACACACACACACACACACACACACTTGGACACACACAAATACACACTTTTCTCCAGTCCCTTGCTTCTCCTCCTCCTCCTCCTCCATTCCTTCTCCCCGGCTGGCATGTCTTACCTGAAGTGACCTTCACGGCCACAAGCGCAATTCTTCAAACTTTGGAACAAGGCAGAGCTATCGCTCCAAGCCAAACTTTCTTAAAGTGGGGTTCAAGGACCCCTGGGGGGGGATTTACCCCCTTCTAAGCCCCCGTCTGGGACCAGGAATTGAAAAAGAGATCGGCTGCATATTAAAAAGATTGGCGAGAAATATTAGCCTTTGCTGAGATGGACAGGCTAACTTCAAAAATAAAAGATAAAGAAGACGCAGAATATTACTTGATATGGAATAGATTTTATGAGTGGTTAGAGAGAAAAGAGGTAGAAATTAGACGAAGAAAGACTATGAATGTATGTATTAAAGATGGTTTACAACTACAATCATGTCAATATAGTTAGCAAAATGTAAATAAGCTAACATAAAAAGATTCTCAGTCAAAATTACTGTTATATTATTACTATTGTTATTAGTACATGTGTTAATATATTATTGTTGTTGTTATTAGCACATGTGTTAATATTTATTACTGTCTTTTCTCTGGTTCTCTGGTTCTTCTTTTTTTATAAATGGCATATCCTGACAATACGCTGTATTCAAAATGTTTATGAATATATATAGAAATAGATCTATACTAGTCTCCCTTTATTTATTTATCAGCATAATTGCAACATACATACATACACACACACAGAGAAACACACACAGACACACATATATATGAAATGGTTGTCCAATCTCTTCTTAAAAGCCTTCAGTATTGGAGCACCCACAACTTCTGGTGGCAAGTCATTCCACTGATTAATTAAAAGATTGATGCATCCACTGTGGGATCAACGGGATACAGAAAATATTCACGGCTGAATGCATCAAGTCCTATTGAATTCTGGCCCAGGGAAACTTTTTATCTTCATCCTCGATATTGATAGCCGTCTGTCAGAAATGGTGTAAGGTCTGCTTGGGCAGGGGGTTAGACTAGATGACCTACAAGGCCCTTTCCAACTCTGTTATTCTGTTAATGGGCTTTCTTTTTTAAAAAAAACAACATATTTTTCAAATCCCTGAGTGCTGGGCATTTGGCGCCCTCTGCTGGTTAAACGTTAATCCTTTGCCTTGCGGGCTCAAGCAAAACAGGAAGGTAGAATAGGGCTGGAAGTGGGACCTTGGAGGTCTTCTAGTCCAACCCCCTGCTCAAGCAGGAGACTGTATAATGCAATTCCAACCAAATGGACACATCCAATCTCTTTTTGAAAACCCCTAATGATGGAGCAACTTCTGGAGGCAACTTCCATTCCAGTGATTCACGAATGAAGGCATCAAGGAATTAATTTTATTCATTAACTTTTTTTTTTAATTATTTTTATTTTTAATTACACAGACACCAATGGGAAAGGGAGAGGATGGGAAAAAAAAGAAAAGAAAAAAGGGGGGGAGGGAAAACCCATCTTCACATATAATATGTCGTTTAGTCACAGGTGCATCCCTACTAAGTTTATACATCCCGTATCTCTCTATTGTATATTTGATAAGCACCACAATAAGCTAGGGTTTAAGAAACAAAAAACAACAAGATAAAACAAGGGAGAGAGAGAAGAAAAAAAAAAGGAAAAAAGGGGTAGGGGGAGGAGGGGGAGGCCAAAAAGGGCAAAAAAAAGTCCAAAAAGGAATGGAAAAGAAAAAAGGAAAAAAAAAAACAACCATCATCACATGCAACATGTCGTTTGATTACGGTTGTTTTAACATCTACATCTTCAAATAATGTTTACCATCTCAGATATTTCCTCTAATGTAACTAAAGGTCTCATTTTCCTTCTACAATATATATTCAGTTAACATTAACATTATTTTCCCCCAGAGAATATACTTCTATTCATTGTTAATCTTGCATTTCATACCTTCAAACAGAGATCTTATTCCTTCATTGTTCAACAAGGCATCGCTGCCTCTATATACCAGTTTTCATTTGTTCCCCTATTAGAATTGCCTTATCAGCAATTTTATTCATTAACTTTTGAATTGCATTTTGGAAAACATAAACTGCCAGAAGGCTTAACGGAGGGTGAAAAAGACCTCCTTGCTTTCTGATTCTCTCCTTCCTCTTTCAGACTGCTGGACTGAAGACAGAGCGAAGTCAGCTGAGACGAGATGTTTTCAAAATTCAGGGAATGAAGAAATACGTTGAGCGTCTCTTAATCTCGTGTGACGTTTTTGGAGGGCTCAGGATTTTTGGGGGAAAGCCAACCTGTTCTCTTCGTTTGCAGTTCGAGACTCGGTGCAGATCCGTTTCTCAATCCCAGGCCTTCTAGGCGACGTGGACTCCAACTCCCAGAATGGCTGGGAATGGGGAATTCTGGGAGTTGTAATCCACCCCACCAGAGGTGGCATTCAGCCAGTTTGGACCAGTTCGGGTGAAGCGGTAGTGAAGATGGCAGGTGGCCCTGTGGCCCCTGGCTCTGTGGCATGTTATTTAGCCACGTTTTTTGAGGCTGGGCACATGTGGGGAAGGCGCACACACAAGCCATGTGCATGCACAGAAGGCCGGGCACATGAACGGAAGGTGCACATATGCGCGAAGCAGTGGTAAAATTAAGTGAAACTCAGTGCTGCCCCCCCAGTTAAAGCGGCTGGGATTGAATAGAATAGAATAATAGAGTTGGAAGGTACCTTGGAGGTCATCTAGCCCAACCCCCTGCCTAAGCAGGAGACCCTACACCATTTCTGACAGGTGGCGATTCAGCCTCCTTTTGGAAGCCTCCAGGGATGAAGCTCCCACAACTTCCGAAGGCAACTTCTGTTCCAAGGGTGGATTGTTCTCCCTGTCAGAAAATTCCTCCTTATTTCCAGGTTGAATCTCTCCTTGTTTAGTTTCCATCCATTCTTCCTTCTCTGGCCTTCGGGCGCTTTGGAGAATAGCTTGACCCCCTAACTCCTCTCTGTGGAAGCCCCTCAAATATTGGAAGATGCTCTCCTGTCTCCCCTGGTCCTTCTCTTCATTAGACTAGCCATGTCTCTCTTTTTTCTGTTTTTATTATTTTTTCCTTCCTTCCATACCTCCCTCCCTCCCTTCCACCTTCTTTCTTTCTTTCTTTCTTTCTTTCTTTCTTCCTTCCTTCCTTCCTTCCTTCCTCTTTCTTGTGCCTTGGAAAACAGCTTGACCCCCTTCCTCCTCTCTGTGGCAGCCCCTCAAATATTGGAAGATGCTCTCCTGTCTCCCCTGGTCCTTCTCTTCCCTAGGCTAGCCATGTCTCTCTCTTTTCTTTTTTCATTATTCCTTCCTTCCTTCCTTCCTTCCTTCCTTCCTTTCTTCCATCCTTCCTTCCCTTCCACCTTCTTTCTTTCTTTCTTTCTTCCTTCCTTCCTTCCTTCCTTCCTTCCTCTCTCTTTCTTGTGCCTTGGAAAACAGCTTGACCCCCTTCCTCCTCTCTGTGGAAGCCCCTCAAATATTGGAAGATGCTCTCCTGTCTCCCCTGGTCCTTCTCTTCCCTAGACTAGCCAGGCCCATTTCCTGCAACTGTTCTTCGTATGTTTTAGCCTCCAGTCCCCTAATCCTCTCTGTTGCTCTTCTCTGCACTTACCTATCTAACCTACATGAGTTCCCCCCTAGTCATTGCCATGGTTCTTCTGCTGGCCTGGTGGTCAACCTCACCCTAGGACCTCTTCATTAAGTGTCCTCCTCCTTTTGAGGGCTGGAAGGCAGAAGACCTGCAACAGGTTCCCGGGGAAAACAGGCCAGGGTGCAGCCCAAGATTGCAGGCTAGAGCAGTGTTTCTCAACCTTGGCAACTTGAAGATGTCTGGATTTCAACTCCCAGAATTCCCCAGCCAGCATTCGCTGGCTGGGGAATTCTGGGGGTTGAAGTCCGGACATCTTCAAGTTGCCAAGGTTGAGAAACACTGGGCTAGAGAACGTAGCTCTGGTTTCCTGGCAGGGTGTCAAAACTTGTGGGTTTCCAGAACGGTACACCGTGTCCTTCGCAACTTAATGAAACCCTCGGTGGGGGCCAAACCCTTCTGCTCAGCTGCAAAACCGCAGGTGTGTTGTGCTTCCTCCTTCATCTGGCAAGGAGCGGGTGGGGGAGGGGATTGTAAAACCTGGGTGTGTTGTTTGTGCAACACGCTTTAAAGACCTGCTCTCTCTCTTGGCCCATCGGGGTGGGCGGGGTGGGCATGGAAGGATCCGGCAGAGAGGCAAAGCACACTCCGTTCTGCTGCTCGGAGGAGACGCGGAGCAGTCTCGTGGTCCATGTGGGCCTGGTGGGAAAAGGAGGTGGAAAGATTTAGGTAGGGAGGTGGGTAGAGAGAGAGCAGGAGAGACGGTGGAGAAATCTTAACTGTGCTCTGTAAAAGCTTCTAGCCCTCCTTCCCTCCCTCCTTCCTCTCCTCCCTTCTTTTCTTGTGTCTTATTTACATGTCCTCCCTCGCTCCCCCCCTCTTCCTCTTTTTATCCTTCCTTTGTCCTTCCTTATTTCCTTCCTTCCTTCCTTCCTTCCTTCCTTCCTTCCTTCCTTCCTTCCTTCCTTCCTTCTCTATTTCCATCTCCTTCCTTGCTCCCTCTTCTTATTCTCCTTCTCCCTCCCTCATTCCCTCCATCCTTCCTTACTCCTTCCTCACTCCCTCCCACTCTTCCTTCCTTCTTTTCCTCCCTCCCTTCCTCTCCTCCCTTCTTTTCTTGTGTCTTATTTACATGTCCTCCCTCTCTGCCCCCCCTCTTCCTCTTTTTATCCTTCTTTTGTCCTTCCTTCCTTCCTTCTCTATTTTCATCTCCTTCCTTGCTCCCTCTCCTTATTCTCCCTCTCCCTCCCTCATTCCCTCCATCCTTCCTTACTCCTTCCTCACTCCCTCCCACTCTTCCTTCCTTCTTTTCCTCCCTCCCTCCCTCTCCTCCCTTCTTTTCTTGTGTCCTATTTACGTGTCCTCCCTTGCTCCCCCCTCTTCCTCTTTTTATCCTTCCTTTGTCCTTCTTTCCTTCCTTCCTTCCTTCTCTATTTCCATCTCCTTCCTTGCTCCCTCTCTCTTCCTCTCCTTATCCTCCCTCTCCTTCCCTCCTTCCCTCCATCCTTCCTTACTCCTTCCTCACTCCCTCCCACTCTTCCTTCCTTCTTCTCCTCCCTCCCTTCTTTCCTAGTTTCATTTCCTCCCTTGATCCCTCTGTCTTCCTTTCCTTCCCCCTCTTTCCCAAGGCATTCTAGTTCACAGCTAGCGATTTGTCTTTCAAAAGACAAATTTTGTCATGAAAAGTCTTGCCCAAGTGATTCATCCTGGCGGGTCAAATCCACCATCACCTTCTTCTCCTCCTTTGTGGAAACCTTGTAAGAAAGGCTCAGCTGGGGAGGATTTGAATCACCCTCCCTCCCAGCTTGTAAGAGTTGTGTTAACACAATCCATGGAGACTCCATTCAAAGGAGGAGGTAAGATTTGAGAGAACAGGCCAAAGAAGAGATCTGGATGGATGGATGGATGGAGATAGATAGATGGATGGATGAGTGGGTGGGTGGGTGGATAGAGAGATAGAGGGGTAGATGATAGATAGATAGATAGATAGATAGATAGATAGATAGATAGATAGATAGATAGGGATAGGTAGAGAGAGAGATAGGTAGGTCAATCAATTGAGAGATAGATAGATAGATAGATAGATAGATAGATAGATAGATAGATAGATAGATAGATAGATAGATAGATAGATAGATAGATAGATAGATAGATAGATGATAGATAGATAGATAGGCAGTGAGAAATTATTGTGTCTTTGGTTGTTCCATCTGCTCCAGGACATACGCAGGGAAAGTCATGGCCTTCTCCCCCAGGGCAGAAGGGCCCCCTTCCCCAACCCTCTAAACGTGTCAAGGAGAGAGGCAACTTAGAAACAAGGAAGAATTTCCTGAGAGTGGGAACAATTAACCAGTGGAACAGCTTGCCACCAGAAGTTGTGGGTGCTCCATCACTGGAGGCTTTTAAGAAGAGATTGGACCACCATTTGTATTGGGTCTTCAGCTCGATCATGGGGTTGGACTAGAAGACCTCCAGGGTCCCTTCCAACTCCTCTTTTATTCTGTTATCATCCTGACTCGGTGGCTTGCAAGAACCACAGCTGCCTGGGAAAGAAACATGAATGGGCTCACTTTTTCCAAGCTGAATGAAGCCATCGGCCTCCAGCGAGCTCACAGAATTAGCCTCCTGCCCCCCCACCCCAGAGGCTAATTTATGACGGGCCCTGGAGGCCGCCGCTCGGAGCCCAGGCTAATCACGGGGCCTCCGGGGGCCTCGCTGGCTGCTCCTCCGCGCAAAAGGAGGCCTCCGGGGCCTTCACCAGCACTGGGGCTGCAGAGGTTCCTCCTGCAGGGCCCAAAATGCGCCACGTTCTTCTCCCCTCGGCCTGCTTGAAGGAGGAGGGGGGAGGAAGGGTCTCCTTCCTTTGGACGAGGGGCCCTTCAATGATCAGTTCATCCATCTGTCTGTCCATGCATCAGTTTAGCTAGCTAGTTAACTAGCTGTCCAGCTCTACATCTATCTATCATCTATATCCATCCATCCATCCATCCCTATGTCTGTCTGTCTATCATCTATATCATCTATCTATCTATTTATACACTATATATTAATCTATCTATCCCTCACTCACTCCCCCATCTATCTATCTATCTATCTATCTATCTATCTCTATCCATCTATCCATCCAGTTATGCTATATATTGATCTATCACCCTCTCCCTCCCTCCCACATCTATCATCCACCCACCCACTATATCTATCTATCTATCTATCTATCTATCTATCTATCTATCTATCTATCTATCTATCTATCTATCTTCTATCTATCTATCTATCTATCTATCTATCTATCTATCTCTATCTATCTATCTATCCATCCAGTTATGCTATATATTGATCTATCACCCTCTCCCTCCCTCCCACATCTATCATCCACCCACCCACTATATCTATCTATCTATCTTCTATCTATCTTCTATCTATCTATCTATCTATCTATCTATCTATCTATCTATCTATCTCTATCTATCTATCCATCCAGTTATGCTATATATTGATCTATCACCCTCTCCCTCCCTCCCCCATCTATCATCCACCTACCCACTATATCTATCTATCTATCTATCTATCTATCTATCTATCTATCTATCTATCTATCTATCTATCTATCTATCTATCTATCTATCTATCTTTCATCTATCTATCTATCTATCTTCTTTCTTTCTATCTATCTATCCATCTATCTATCTTCTATCTATCTTCTATCTATCTATCTATCTATCTATCTATCTCTATCTATCTATCCATCCAGTTATGCTATATATTGATCTATCACCCTCTCCCTCCCTCCCACATCTATCATCCACCCACCCACTATATCTATCTATCTATCTATCTATCTATCTATCTATCTATCTATCTATCTATCTATCTATCATCTATCTATCTATCTATCTATCTATCTATCTATCATGTATCTTCTATCTATCTATCTATCTATCTATCTATCTATCTATCTATCTATCTATCATCTATCTATCTAATCTATCATCTACCCCTCTATCCCTCTAACCACCCACCAACCACCCATCCATCCATCCATCTATCTCCATCCATCCATCCATCCATCCATCCATCCATCCATCCATCCATCCATCCATCCATACTATATATTGATCTATCACCCTCTCCCTCCACCATATCTGTCTGTCTGTCTCTGTCTGTCTGTCATCTATCATCTCTTATAAAAATATATATGCCTTCTTCCCTCTCTCTCTCCATCCATCCATCCATCCAATTTGTATAACAAAGTACACTTTAAAGCGTATAATAGGTATATACCGGGATGTCCTTGTGGCCTGCCTGTCACTGGAAGATGGGTGGACTTCAACTCCCAGAATCCCACAGCCAGCTCAATTGAGGCCCATCCCTCTTCCAGCAGCCCAGGTGGAGGGTTGCTGCCCTTCACGGTTGAGAGAATGAGTCAACTCCCATCAAAGGCCGATGATCGTTGGCTTAGGCCAGTGGTTCCCAAACTTGGCAACTTTAAGACTGGTGGACTTCAACTCCCAGAATTCTCCAGCCAGCACAGCTGGCTGGAGAATTCTGGGAATTGAAGTCCACAAGTCTTAAAAGTTGCCAAGTTTGGGAACCACTGGCTTAGGCCAAGGCTCCCCTTCAAACCTCGCCCACAAATGCGTGCAGGGGAGACGGGGCGAAAACCAGGGACAACATCCGTTACAAAATTGTGATGCCCTGACTTCGGTCCAACAACCTCCCCACAGAAGTACAAAAAGCTGCATTTTGCATCGTGAGTCACTGTGGAGTTTCCAGCCTTTTGCATCATCGTGTTTGGCCCTGAACACCTGAGATCTCGGTGCACCCAGCCAAATCTGCCAAGAAAGGAGATTGAGAGAGAGAGAGAGGGAGGGAGGGAGGGAGGGAGGGAGAGAGAGAGAGAGAGAGAGAAAGAAAGAGAGAGAGAGAGAGAGAGAAACCCCACTCTGGTTGCATCCAGAAACCCACGTGTTGGGGGCAACATGGTGAGAAACCTATGAGAAATAAAGAGGATTATTTTTCTTTGGTCCATTTCAAAGGGAAAGAGAATGCCGCCTTTGAGTCATCGGATGCAAAGAAGAGGAAAAAAATTCGTGTGAAGAACAGCAGAAGGTCTCTAAATATTTCACCAAAGGGTGAATAAACAAGCCAACAAAGCATCAGGGAAAGGTGTTTGTGTGTTTTCCTGAGACAACAGGTGGAAAAAAACAACACACCAGAAGCCAAAGAGAAATTATGAACGTAAACACAGAGAACAACAGAGTTTGGAGGGACATTTTTTTTCATTTTATTTTGCTTTTGTTCCGTTTTGAATAGCAATAGCAATAGCAATAGCAGTTAGACTTATATACCGCTTCATAGAGCTTTCAGCCCTCTGTAAGCGGTTTACAGAGTCAGCATATCGCCCCCAACAACAATCTGGGTCCTCATTTTACCCACCTCGGAAGGATGGAAGGCTGAGTCAACCTTGAGCCGGTGAGATTTGAACCGCTGAACTGCAGTCAGCTGAAGTAGCCTGCAGTGCTGCACTCTAACCACTGTGCCACCTCGGCGATGCTTCAGGGCGGCTTGCAGGAGGGAAGTCTCGAAAAAGGAGCTATTTGCTCAGCAACGTTCATCTCCATGGAAATCTTTAGTGGAACGCCAAAAAGATTTATACACTCTGAAGAGAAAACAGGCCTTGGAGGTCCTCTAGTCCAGCCCCCTACTCCGGCAAAAGACCCTCGGCCATTTCAGTCAAATGGCTGTGTCCACGCTCTTCTTAAAAAACTTCCAATGTTGGAGCATCCACAACTTCTAGTGGCAAGCAGTTCCACCTGTTAATCGTCCTCACTGTTAGGAAGTTTCTCCTTAGTTCTAGGTTGCTTCCCTCCTGGATTAAGAGGGGAACAGAGTTGGAAGGGATCTTGGAGGTCTTCTAGTCCAACCCCTTCGCCAAGACAAGAGACCTTACACCAACCCAGACAAATGGCCCTCCAATCTCTTCTTAAAACCCTCCAGGGGGTTGAGAACACACAACTTCTGTTCCACTGGTTGATTGTTCTCACTGTCAGGATAATTCCTCCTTAGTTCTAAGTTCCTTCTCTCCTTGATTAGTTTCCACCCATTGCCTCTTCTCCTGCCTTCGGGTGCTTTGGAGAGTAGATGAATAGAATAACAGAGTTGGAAGGGACCTTTGAGGTCTTCTAGTCCAACCCTGTGCTCAGGCAGGAGACCCTAGACCATTACAATCCAATCTTTTCTTACAAGCCTCCAGTGTTGGGGCATTCACACCTTCTGAAGGCAACTTCTGTTCCACTGGTTAATTGTTCTCACTGTCAGGAAATTCCTCCTCAGTTCTAAGTTGCTTCTCTCCTTGATTAGTTTCCACCCATTGCTTCTTCTGCTGCCCTCAGGTGCTTTGGAGAAGAGATGGACCCCCCTCCTCTTTACGAAAGCCCCTCCAATACTTGGAGACTGCTATCATGTTACTCTAGTCCAGGGGTCTCTAACTCAAGTCCTGGGGGCTGGATCTGGCCCCCAGGGTGCTTAGATCTGGCCTGTGGCCAGGGAAACAGTGAAGGACTGGGCCACAGTGACTCTGCCAGCGAAAATGGAGGTTGGGAGCCCATTTTCATTGGCAGAGCACTCAGGTTGCCACAGGTACCTCTCACACGAGTGATGTTCAGCTGGCCATGGTCCCCCTGGCCCTTGAAGGTCAAACACAACCCCTGATGCACCCCTCAATGACATCGAGTTTGACACACACACCCCACCTAATCTTTCTTTCATTCAACGAGACATTCCTAGTTCCTGCAACTGTTCTTCGTACATTTTAGCCTCCAGTTCCTTAATTGTCTTTGTTGCCCTTCTCTGCGCTCTTTCTAGATAATTAAAATAAAGTAAATCAAATAAAATAGCAATAGCAATAGCCGTTAGACTTATATACCGCTTCATAGGGCTTTCAGCCCTCTCTAAGCGGTTTACAGAGTCAGCATATTGCCCCCAACAACAATCCGGGTCCTCATTTTACCCACCTCGGAAGGATGGAAGGCTGAGTCAACCCTGAGCCAGTGAGATTTGAACCGCCGAACTGCAGATAACAGTCAGCTGAAGTGGCCTGCAGTGCTGCACCCTAACCACTGCACCACCTCGGCTCTATAATAATAATAAAACACAAAAAGAAAATGATAAAAGAAAATGATAAAAGAAAATGATAAAAGAAAATGATAAAAGAAAATAAAAGAAAATGATAAAAGAAAATGATAAAATAACATAAAGAAATCAAATCAAATGAATAGCTGAATTTTTGTGACTCTCTTGCTTTTTCCTCAAAGTTAAGCTTAAAGGTAAAAGGTTCTCCTCGCACATCTGTGCTAGTCGTTCCCGACTCTAGGGGGCAGTGTTCTCATCTCCGTTTCAAAGCCGAAGAGCCAGCGCTGTCCGAAGACGTCTCCGTGATCATGTGGCCGGCATGACTCAACCCGGAAGGCGCACGGAACGCTGTTCCCTTCCCGCCAAAGGTGGTTCCTATTTTTCTACTTGCATTTTTTACGTCCTTTCGAACTGCTAGGTTGGCAGAAGCTGGGACAAGGAATGGGGAGCTCACTCCGTTACGCGGCGCTAGGGATTCGAACCACCAAATGGCCAACCTTTCTGATTGAAAGGTCTGAGCGTCTTAGCCACTGAGCTACCGTGTCTTTTCTAAGTTAAGCTTACAGACCCCCCAAATGAGGGTTCCTGCCCTCATCGCTCTCCTTTACCCCCTTAAACTACCATTAAGGTTTTTTTAAAAAGCAGGTTTGGGCAGGAGACCCCCCCTCCCAAAACTGCCCCTCCAGATTTCAACCAGACCTCCCTCCCCCCTGTGGTCTCTGGAGCCACCCAAATGCCAGTTTATTCCCATGCCAGCCTCCCTGTTGATTAATGTCCAGCCCCACTTAGATAGAATGGATGGTGTGCAATTTTTAACAATTGTATTTTTAGTTTTACATTTTTAAATGTTTTTAATCTTCTCTGTAAGCAGCCCTGAGTCCCATGGGATTGGGCGGCATACAAATTCTATTAAATTCTAAATTCTAAATCCCTTTTCCAGCTGCCACCCCCCCATGCCAATCAATGTGGGAAAGCCACATTGCCGTGGAACAATAAGCAAAAGGGAGCCATGAAAGCACAGAGGGAATTTGCTCGCCTGGCACTCAACCCAGCGCAAACAGGTTGGCACTGCCCGAAATAGATCTGTTTTCCGCGGAAGCGAATGGAGCATCAAGAGAAGCGCAACCCGTTTCGGGGAGGATTCATAAAAATAATCCTCCTCCTCCTCCGTCTGCAAAGAATTGGGAGGATTTCCAGAAATGCAGCCTCTCTGCTCAAACAGTTTCTTTTATTTTATTTTTCGGTTGGCTTGAGGTAGAGGTCATCCTACAAGGAAGACCCAAACGTCTTTGGTTCTCTCTCTCTCTCAGATGGTTGGGGGCCATATGCTGACTCTGTCAACCGCTTAGAGAGGGCTGGAAAAGCACTAAGAAGCAGTATATAAGTCTAAATCTAGCTCCCACTACTGAATTGGTAGTGAAGAAGATAGGATACCATTACTGCCTCCTAGTCCAACCCCCTCCTGCCCCCTGATTATTCTGTTCTAATTTGTGATTTCTATTTTGCAATTCTTTCTGTGTTCCGCTCCATTGTCTATCGCCAGTTCTGTTCTGTCCTGTCCTGTTCTTCTACCAATGTTTCGAAAGGCCTTTCTCCTTCCTCAAAAGAGGAAAAAGCCCTGAATGACATCTTCCTTCCTTTCTCTTCCTTCCTTCCTTCCTTCCTTCCTTCCTTCCTTCCTTCCTTCCTTCCTTCCTTCCAAGGAGCCAAGGTGGCGCAGTGGTTAGGGTGCAGTACTGCAGGCCACTTCAGCTGACTGTTATCTGCAGTTCAGCGGTTCAAATCTCACCGGCTCAGGGTTGACTCAGCCTTCCATCCTTCCGAGGTGGGTGAAATGAGGACCCGGATTGTTGTTGGGGGCGATATGCTGACTCTGTAAACCGCTTAGAGAGGGCTGAAAGCCCTATGAAGCGGTATATAAATCTAACTGCTATTGCTATTGCTATCTATCTATCTATCATCTATCTATCTATCTATCTATCTATCTATCTATCTATCTATCTATCTATCTATCTGGGTGAAATGAGGACTCAGACTGTGGGGGCGATATGCTGACTCTGTAAACTGCTTAGAGAGGGCTGAAAGCCCTATGAAGCGGTATATAAGTCTAATTGCTATTGCTATTGCTATTGCTATTCCTTCCTTCCTTCCTTCCTTTTTCTCCTTTCTACTGCGTGTGCAAACCAGCGCTTGCTCACTCGGGAATAAGTTGGACCCAAATGCTCAGAAGGGAACACGGCATCCCTTGCACACCAAGGAGGCCGGACCGTACACCCAGGATACTCCTGCCTTGTTCCCGGTGTAATCCTGGTGGCCGTGGAGAGATCTGGCACATTCGCTTGACCACGAGAAGCACCCCGGCCGCTGCCGATGGGTCTTCCCTGCCTCCCCTCCCTGCCCTCTTAAAACCCTTTGCCAAAACAACACAATCCTCCTCTCCCTGGGCTATTTGGGGAAAGTGCCTGGATATTTAAGAAGTGTGTCCTTTGCAAAGCAATCAGCTAAAAAAGCCCTGAAAGGGCTGGCCGGGCTCCAGGATCTCCTGGGGGGGAAGTCTTGCCTAAAGGGTAGCGACAGGACAGGAGACACGGGGGAGGCTTTGGGGGTGCAAAGCCAGCCTAGCGTCACCCTCACCTTCTCGGTGGCTCGGCTGACCTTGGCAGAGGTTGCAGGGCGGGAGGGGGTGGGGGGCACCGGATTTAAATTCCCCTTTCTTTCGCAATTCCCTAAATTGCAGGAGTTTCCCCCTCACTAAGCAACTCTTTCCTGGGTGCCTTTCATTTCATTTTTATTTTATTACTTTACTGTTTATTTTATTATTTTATTTCACTTCACTTCATTTCATTTTATTTTATTTCACTTCATTTCGTTTTATTAATTATTTTATTTTGTTACTTTGTTCATTTCAATTTTTTATTTTATATTTCATTTATTTCTTTATTTTATTTCATTATTTTATTTTATTTTACTATTTTATTATCTTTTTAATTTAATTTTATTTCATTTCATTTTTTATTATTTTTAAAAAATTACTATTTTATTACTTATTTTGTTCTACATATGTGTAGGGCTGCCCACCACAAAAAATGTGACTGGGTGATGTACATGGGAACCTCCACAGCGCTAGATGGAGGAGGAGGAGGAGGAAGAAAAGAGGAGGAGGAGGAGGGGGGAGGAGGAAGAGAAGAAGTGGAGGAGGAGGTGGAGGAGAAGGAGGAGGAAGAGGAGAAGGAGAGGAGGAGGAGGAGGAGAGGAGGTAGAGGAGGAGAAGAAGGAGGAAGAGAAGAAGAAGAAGAGGAGGAGGAGGAGAGGGGGAGGAGGAGAAGAAGAAGAGGAGGAGAGGAGGAGGAGGAGGAGAGGAGGAGGAGGAGGAGAAAAAGAAGAAGAGGAGGAGAGGAGGAGGAGGAGGAGAGGAGGTGGAGGAGAAGGAGGAGGAAGAGGAGAAGGAGAAGAGGAGGAGGAGAGGAGGTGGAGGAGGAGAAGAAGGAGGAAGAGGAGAAGAAGAAGAGGAGGAGGAGAGGAGGTGGAGGAGAAGGAGGAGGAAGAGAAGAGGAGGAGAAGGAGGAAGAGAGGAGGAGGAGGAGAAGAAGGAGGAAGAGGAGAAGAAGAAGAGGAGGAGGAGAGGAGGTGGAGGAGGAGAAGAGGTGGAGGAGGAGGAGGAAGAGGAGAAGGAGAAGAGGAGGAGGAGGAGAGGAGGAGGAGGAGTAGAAGACATCGACAGCTAGTGCTCTCCAAGCTCACATTTTCTTGCAGACATTTCAATACCCACCTAGGTAACATCATCAGTGCTGATGGGGGGGGGGTGACCTAATTTATGTATTGAAACATCTGCAAGAAAACAACCAAGTTGAGAGAGCACCAAGGACTGCAAACGGCTGTTTTTCAGCAAAAATGTGGCAAAATGCATTCAGATGCAGCATACAGCTATAAGTGTGGGTCAGTTGCCCTGTGTCCAAGATCCGGACAGATGACCACTAAGTATCCCCCCCCAGGTAGATCCTTGGGAGCCTCTTAGGGTCGCTACCTGTAGCAAAGTCCTCCCAGTTTTTCCCCAGAAGTTTCCGCAGAATTAGGAAATCAGAATTAGCTTTGAAGATTTCCAGATGCACGCCACGCACACAAATACCAGGGTGTGTGTGTGTGTGTGTGTGTGTGTGTGTGTGTGCGTGCTTTTAAAAGGATGCTAAAATGGCTGGGCAGAACAAAATGTGGTGCGTTTGATCTCATGGAACCAGACCGAGACCCATAAATCTCCAGAAATGCGCGGAAGAAATCTTTGCATCCTTTCTGAAGATTCTTTCCTGCTTTTTCTTCCAAGAAACTATTTTTAAACGTCCCCATTTCAAAAGGCTGCCGGGGGATGTCAGTGTGTGTGTGTTTGTGTAAATTGAATTTTAAATGGGTGTGCAGCCTGCCTGGACAGACCCAGGGTGACCAAGCCCCAAAGTGCAAATTACGGCTAGTCCTCCACCTTACGGCCATAGTCGGCACCAGAATTTCCATGGCTGGGCACGGCGGCTCTTAAGTGAGTCGCGCTTGATTTTGCAACTCACTGAACTGGGTTTGCTATCTTCTTCCTTAGCCTTGGCTCCCTCACAAGCAGGCACACAACACTGCGGGTAGTCCCTGACCTACGACGCTTCGTTTAGCGACCATTCAAAAATATGACGGTGCTGGGAGAAAGAAAAAGGATTTATGACCACTTTTCATACTTAGGACCATTGCAGATTCTCATGCCGTCGTGATTGGAATTCAGAGCCTTGCATTTGGACATACAGGCAGTCCTTGACTTACAATAGTTCATTTAGCGACCGTTTGAAGTTACAATGGCACTGAATTTTTTTCCCCCACGCTTATGACCATTGCAGCATCTCCAGGGTCACGAGGTTTGGCAATGGACTCGTATTTATGAAGGCTGCAGCATCCCTGGGGCCTGTGATCTCCTTTTGCGACCTTCTGGAAAGCAAAGTCACTGGGGAAACCAGATTCACTTAACAACCGTGTCACCTCCTTAGCAGCTGCAGAGATACACTTAACAACGGTGGCAGGAAAGATCGTGAAACGGGGCAAAACTCATTAAACAAATAAGGTGGGGATGAGTTGCTATAAGATGTAAGACAAGATATAAGATGAGATGAGATAAAATAAGATGATTAAAAAAAAGAAAAGGGAAAGGAAAGGATGCATGAAGAAGGGAGGGAAAGGGAAGGAGGAAGGAAGGAGAGACAGATGGAAGGGCAAAGGGAGGAAAGGAAAGGATGAAGAGGAAAGGAAAGGTAAGGAAAGATGATAAGGAGATGAGATTCAAGATATAAAAGTAAGATAAGATAAGATTTCAAGACAAAATAACCTTTATTGTGAGCACAATGGCCCACATTAAAAATGAAAATCTGTTGCCTGCTCTCAAAAGGAAGTATATATCTACCCTTACACATACACAACACACCTATACACATGCTACACACACTCTCTTCTCCTCCCTCTTCTCATCTTTTCTCTTTTCTCCTCTCCTCTCTTCTTTTCTCTTGTCTGATACCTTATCAATATTAACCACTGTCCATTTTGAATGCATGGCGGGAAGAGGAAACTCGAGATGATGCTTCGCGGAACAAAAAACCGTGGCTGTATCTGGACGTTGTGCCTTCGGATTCAGCATCTTGCACTTTAAGTAACAGTCACAGAGTTCGAAGGGACCTTGGAGGTCATCAATAGCAATAGCAGTTAGACTTATATACCGCTTCATAGGGCTTTCAGCCCTCTCTAAGCGGTTTACAGAGTCAGCATATCGCCCCCAGCAACAATCCGGGTCCTCATTTCACCCACCTCGGAAGGATGGAAGGCTGAGTCAACCTTTGAGCCGGTGAGATTTGAACCGCTGAACTGCAGAACTAGCAGTCAGCTGAAGTGGCCTGCAGTACTGCACCCTAACCACTGCGCCACCTCGGCTCAAGTCCAATCCTCTGCTCACGTACTAGGGATTCGAACCGCCGAACTGCCAAACCTTTCTAATCGACAAGCTCAGTGCCTTAGCCACCAAGCCAGGTGGTTTCGTCTCATCTTGTCTTCTCTTGAGAAGCCTCTCGCTTGGCTGCGGTGGAAATGCTGGGCTCGGTCGTCGTCGTAAGTTGAGGACTCCCTCCGATGTCACCCCGTTTAACCCGCACTTATCTCTCCAACCTTTGCATCAATGCTGGCTCCCTGCCTTCCCTCCCTCCCTCCTGGAACAGATCCGCTGGCAAACATCGCCGAATAAGCAAAGTGAGATCAGCTTACATCCTCCGCTACTTCGTCGTAATGAGTCTGGCTCCCGTCCTGCCCTCTCGGTCTCCTTGGCCAGGGTTGGGCCAGCCTGTGCTGCATGGTTGAGGTCCTTCAAGGTAGGACCTTCCAGGTGAAGGACTCGGATGCTCCCCGGGGGGGGGGGGTGCCTGTGCCTGCGCGTGGTGATGACAATTCTCCACGGCCTTCTCGCCGCGGGACGAAAGTTTCCCCGGCCTCCCAGAACAGAAGCTGGAGGGAAAGGCTGCCCCGAAGGAGGGACAGAAGGAATGAATGCGGATTAAAATACATTTTGCACTTTAAGTAATTTCATTCCTTTTTAAATAATTGGAACGGGGTACTTAAAACTGTCCCATGGTGAGTTTTTTTCCTGTGATGAGTTGACTGTTGTGAGTTGGCCTTGGCCATGTGTCCCATATAACATAAAATACCTACGATATACAACAACAACAACACACACACACACACACACACACACACACACACACTGGGGGAATCGTTTGCAACTCATTGGGGTGCAGAAGACCCTAAGGGGGTGCCATCAATTCAAAGTCCCCAAGGTGCTTTTTTTTTCAAGAGGCAACTGGACTTTCTTGTTTTTCCTTTTGAAGAGGTTTCGCTTCTCCTCCAAGGAGCTTCTTCCGCTCTGACTGGATGGCGGGGAAGGGAAGGATTTACACTCCTTGCAGACAGCTGGTCATTTGCATCCTTTGAGAGGGTCATTGAGGCCATTTGGAGGTTTCTCTGTGTCCTCAGGTGACCCCTCAGGATTCATATTCCTTGCAGACAGCTGGTCATTTGCATCCTTTGAGAGGGTCGTTGAGGCCACTTGGAGGTTTCTCTGTGTCCTCAGGTGACCCTCAGGATTCATATTCCTTGCAGACAGCTGGTCATTTGCATCCTTTGAGAGGGTCGTTGAGGCCATTTGGAGGTTTCTCTGTGTCCTCAGGTGACCCTCAGGATTCATATTCCTTGCAGACAGCTGGTCATTTGCATCCTTTGAGAGGGTCGTTGAGGCCACTTTGGAGGTTTCTCTGTGTCCTCAGGTGACCCTCAGGATTCATATTCCTTGCAGACAGCTGGTCATTTGCATCCTTTGAGAGGGTCGTTGAGGCCATTTGGAGGTTTCTCTGTGTCCTCAGGTGACCCCTCAGGATTCATATTCCTTGCAGACAGCTGGTCATTTGCATCCTTTGAGAGGGTCGTTGAGGCCACTTGGAGGTTTCTCTGTGTCCTCAGGTGACCCCTCAGGATTCATATTCCTTGCAGACAGCTGGTCATTTGCATCCTTTGAGAGGGTCGTTGAGGCCACTTGGAGGTTTCTCTGTGTCCTCAGGAGAGTCACCTGAGTGGTGCAAATGGTTCCTGTAGTCTGCAATTTTTCCCTCTGGAAATCCCTTCCTACTCCCACCCGTTTCCAAGGGTCTTCATCCAAAATTGGGTAGCTATAAGTCTGTAGATAGAAAGGAGACGACTGGACTTCCTTGTTTTTCCTTCTGAAGACATTTCTCTTCTCCTCCAAAGAGCTTCTTCAGCTCTGACTGGATGGTGGGGAAATGGAAGGGTTGATGCTCCTTGCAGACAAAGCTGGTCGTTTGCATCCTTTGAGAGGGTCCTTGAGGCCACTTGGAGGTTTTATCTGTGTCCCCAGGAGGGTCACCTGAGTGGTGCAAATGATTCCTGCAGTCTGTAATTTTCCCCTCTGGAAATCAGTGGTGGGTTGCAAATGTTTTTACTACTGGTTTGGATGCGCTCCCGCGCGCACAACACTTCTGCGCATGCTACTACTTTGGTTCAGCTGAACTGGGCCAAACCGGGAGAAACCCACCCCTGCTGGAAATCCCTTCCTACTCCCACCCCATTCCAAGGGTCTCCATCCCAAACTGTGTAGCTAAAAGTCGGCAGAGATTCTCTGCCATCCGGGTGGTGGTTGCTTTTAAAACTGGAGACTACGGGTGACCCTGAGGACACAGACGAAGCTCCAGGGGGCCCCAAGGACCCTCTCAAGGGAGGCAAATGACCAGCTTTGTCTGCAAGGAGCATCAATCCTTCCACCGTCCACCGCTATCCGGTCAGAGCGGAAGAAGCTTCTTGGAGGAGAAGCGAAAGGCCTTCAGAAGGAAAACCAGAAATGTAATTATGATGATTGCAGCATGCCTGGGGTCATGGGATAGCAATAGCAATAGCAATAGCAATTAGACTTATATACCGCTTCATAGGGCTTCCAGCCCTCTCTAAGCGGTTTACAGAGTCAGCATATCGCCCCCAACAACAATCCGGGTCCTCATTTCACCCACCTCGGAAGGATGGAAGGCTGAGTCAACCCTGAGCCGGTGAGATTTGAACAGCCGAACTGCCGAACTAGCAGTCAGCTGAAGTAGCCTGCAGTGCTTCATTTAACCACTGCGCCACCTCGGATCAGCATTTGAGCCCTCCCCAGCCAGCTTCCAACAAGCAAAGTCAACGTGTGTGTGTGTGTGTGTGTGTGTGTGTGTGTGTGTGGAGCTGGACTCACTTAACAACTGATGATTCACTTAACAACTGGTGAAAGGGATTAATAAGAGGGTTGTGGAGTGAATCTGGTTTCCTCATTGACTTTGCTCATTCGACGATCGCGAAAGGGGATCAGGGAATCCCAAGACAACCGTCACTCCTCGAGAGCCTGGATTTCAATCACGCAACCACAGAGAAGCTGCAACGGTCGTAAGTCTGAAGTCGCTTGTTTTCATTGACATTGTAGTTTTGAATGGTCACTAAATGTAAGTTGAGGACTCTCTGTAAAGCTTGATTCTGGAGATGGGTAAATCTGCCTTATCTCACCCATTGCAAACATCCCTCTATCCCTCTCCCTCTGTTTCTTCTGCTGTTTCTCTCTCTGTTTCTCTCTGTTTCTCACTCACTCACTCTCTTTCCCTCTTTTCTCTCTCTCTCTCTCTCTGCCTGCCTGTCTGTTTCTTTCTCTGTTTCTCTCTGTGTTTTTCTCTGTCTCTCTCTCTCTTTCTTTCTCTGTCTGTCTCTCGTCTGCCTGTCTCTTTCTCTCTCTCCTTCTCTCTCTGTCTCTCTCTCTGCCTGTCTTTCTTCCTTTGTTTCTCTCTCTCTTTCTCTGTTTCTCTCTGTGTTTCTCTCTCTCTCTCTCTCTTTCTTTCTTTCTTTCTCTGTCTCTCTGTCTGTCTCTTTCTCTCTCTCCTTCTCACTCTCTCTCTTTCTCTCTGTCTTTCTCCCTCTGTGTGTATGTGTGCGTTTTCCCCTCTTCTTTCTCTGTTTCTCTCTCACTCTCCCTCCCCTTCTCTTTCTCTCTTTCCGTCTATCTGTATCTTTCTCTTTGTGTGTCTCTTTCTCTCTCTTTCTTTCTCACTTTGTCTCTCTCTCTGTCTCTCCTTCTCTCTCTGTCCCTGTCTCTCTCTCTGCCTGTCTTTCTTCCTCTGTTTCTCTCTCTCTTTCTCTGTTTCTCTCTGTTTCTCTCTCTACTCTCTCTCTCTTTCTTTCTTTCTCTGTCTGTCTCTCTGTTTGCCTGTCTCTTTCTCTCTCTCCTCCTCACTCTCTCTCTTTCTCTCTGTCTTTCTCCCTCTGTGTGTGTGTGTGCGTTTTCCCCTCTTCTTTCTCTGTTTCTCTCTCTCTCTCTCTCTCTCTCTTTCTTTCTTTCTTTCTTTCTCTGTCTGTCTCTCTGTCTGCCTGTCTCTTTCTCTCTCTCCTTCTCTCTCTGTCTCTGTCTCTCTCTCTGCCTGTCTTTCTTCCTCTGTTTCTCTCTTTCTCTGTTTCTCTCTGTGTTTCTCTCTCTCTCTCTCTCTCTCTTTCTTTCTTTCTCTGTCTGTCTCTCTGTCTGCCTGTCTCTTTCTCTCTCTCCTTCTCACTCTCTCTTTCTCTCTGTCTTTCTCCCTCTGTGTGTGTGTGTGTGTTTTCCCCTCTTCTTTCTCTGTTTCTCTCTGTGTTTCTCTCTCTCTCTCTCTCTCTCTCTTTCTTTCTTTCTCTGTCTGTCTCTCTGTCTGCCTGTCTCTTTCTCTCTCTCCTTCTCACTCTCTCTTTCTCTCTGTCTTTCTCCCTCTGTGTGTGTGTGTGTGTTTTCCCCTCTTCTTTCTCTGTTTCTCTCTCACTCCCCCTCCCCCTCTCTTTCTCTCTTTCCGTCTATCTGTATCTTTCTCTCTCTGTGTGTGTGTCTCTGTCTCTCTCTTTCTTTCTCACTCTGTCTCTCTCTCTCTGTCTCTCTCTCTCTCTATCCAGAGCTCCACCCTAGAAGCCAAACAGGTGCACACTGAACCAGATCTTCCCACTTCAGATGCCAATCCCAAGTGTGTGGACTTTACCTGCCCAAGTAGGGCGAGCCTCCCTCTCCGGCTGCCAAATCCCAGCCAATTTTCTTCCTTCCACTTCCTCGTCCACCTGGCCCAACCTGTCAGTGAGGTTAACTGGCAGACAGACCTAGGAAGCTTGCAAGGAGCTGGTGCAGCACACCTGAGGCAGGTAAGGGCTGCTGGATCTTTGTGTTTGTGTGTCTGTGTGTGTGTATGGGGAGGGTGCTACAAGGGAGGAGAGGGGCTAGTAAAGTTCACTTGTGGGCCCTCCTTCCCTCTCTCATTTCTGGGGTGGCTAGAGTGGTGCAGCAGGAACGAACGCATTGATCCAAGCCAGGATAAAAGTCCCAGGACCAGCATGAGATAACTAACCACGTTAATGTTGGTTTGGTGGAATTGTTTCGTTTCAATAGCTAAGAGCAGGGTTTTTCAAACTTGGCAACTTGAGGTTGGTGGACTTCAACTCCCAGAATTCCCCAGCTAGCCATGACGTCACTGTGTGGCTTGTTTGGCTGGTGAATTCTGGGAATTGAAGTCCACCATCTTCAAGTTGCCAAGGCCAAGGACCCTGGCTTAGCACGTTGAGTGTGACCAACTCTTTGGCTCACATGGGAGTGTAAACACCGGAAATCATTCATTCAGACCCAAGCGACATGCGGAGGCCGTTTTTGGCTTGCACGCCCACAAACCCTGATTTTCCTAGCATCTTGTGAATCCAAGCTGGGTAGATACGTTACGGTTTGGTTGATCTGTCGACGTGACATTCTTAACCAGGTTTGTGTTTGCAGGGGTTCCAGGAGATTAGGCATTCCGCAACGCAAATCTTTCAGAGAAATGTTAGTCCGGTATCTGCATGTTTACTTCAATGTTCAGAAATAAATGTTCCAAAATAAACCCTTTCGAGAATTGTCCAGGGTGCGGAAATGAATTAAAAACTCAGCCAAACGAAGCAGAAACAGACAGGAAAATTATTTTGCGGGACTTTCGGATTGACTTGTTGACAAGCAGGTGAAATAAAGACCAGCAGATGCCGTCACAGTAGGCGACGTTTGGTTAATATTAACCTTGGTTGGCATCACCATGGGAGATAATAGCCAGGCCAGCAGGAAGCTACTACTATGCAGTGGCTTTATTCACACAACATGCAACCACAAGCCATGCATTCACACAACCTGTTCAGCTAGCTAGCTTCCAGTTAATCCTGGTTAGCTTCTCTGTGGCTTGCAATGCTGCGCGAATCTTATTACGTGCCCAGAATGTGGGTTAATTAAACCCAGGTCAAGGGGGTTGTGCGAATATAGCAATAGCAATAGCAATAGCAGTTAGACTTATATACCGCTTCATAGGGCTTTCAGCCCTCTCTAAGCGGTTTACAGAGTCAGCATATCGCCCCCAACAACAATCCGGGTCCTCATTTTACCCACCTCGGAAGGATGGAAGGCTGAGTCAACCCTGAGCCGGTGAGATTTGAACCGCCGAACTGCAGAACTGCAGTCAGCTGAAGTAGCCTGCAGTGCTGCATTTAACCACTGCACCACCTCGGCTCTTATATAGAATATAGTCTCTGGGACGTGTTGGCCACCATTACTGTAATCAAACAGTCCTTGAATTACAACAGTTGATTTAGTGACGGTTCAAAGTTACAACTGCGCTGAAAAAAGGACCCTTTTCCACACTTAGGACCATTGTGGCATCCCCTTTCCACACCTCCTGGCCCTTGTCTTCATTCCCTGAATAGAGGTGTTGCGTTATCGTCTCATCTCAGTTGGAATCGGAAAAAGAACAGGAGCCGACCGAAATGTCGATCCCTCACTGGTTCCTGAGGACTAGAACTGTGGTGGGGAATCTATGGCATGCGTGCCACAGGTGACATGCAGAGTCCTCTTTGTGGGGACATGAAACCTCGCCAGCTCAGCTCCACTACGTATGTGCGTGTGCCTCTCGCCGGCCAGCTGACTTTCGAGTTTCTGCTGCACATGCACAGGGGCAGGGTGGGCTGTGGGGTGTGTGCCCCCCCCCCGCAGCCCATTTTTGCTCCCACGAGGCTCCAGTGAGGCCAACTGCGCGCAGGGTCAGGGGGCGGAGGGAGAGCGGGGGGGCACATGCGCATGTGTTTGGAGACCGTTGGGGTTGTGCGTGCATGCACAGGGGGATGGGGCGCATAGTGGGTGCCACATGCACCTTGCATTATGGGTGCGGCTGTGTGCATGTGCTTTCGGCATGCAACAACCAAAAAGGTTAGCCATCATTGGCTAGGAACTCAAAAGTCGAATGATCCGCTATGGGAACCCTCCCTCGCCTTTCCCTCCAGCCTCCTCCAGGGACGGCCTTTCCACAATTCGCATCAAGGGCTGGGAGTTGGGATTAACTCTGTCTGGGGGGGGGGCAGCAGTTTTGGAACGACACTTTTAAGCAAATCGGGCTTCACAATCACACGTGACAAAAGAAAAAAGAGGGGGTGTCAGGTACTGAGGATTTAACAGCTGCCAGCTGGTGTAAGGTTGTAATCTGTAAGCTGATGCAATGCAGTGTCTATATATATATAGGTGGCCATTAGAGGGCGCCTTTCTGCCTCTCCTTCTCTTTGTGTATCTCATTTCTCTCCTTGTGTCTGTAGCTGAGTGGTAAGGGATTTATCTACCATGTGTATGTCTGGATATATGTGTAAATAAACCACTATTAATTGTCTTAAGGCTCTGTGTGCTGTGTGCTCTGTTTTGCTCCGGGGTTTCTCTCATAACACTAGTCACACTTCCAAACCTCTGACAGGGGGTCAAGCTATTCTCCCAAAGCCCCTGAAGGCAGGACAAGAAGCAACGGATGGAAACTGACCAAGGAGAGAAGCAATCTGGAATTAAGGAGGAATTTCCTAACAGTGAGGACAATTAACCCGTGGAACTGCTTGCCACCAGAAGCTGTGAATGCTCCATCCCTGGAGGTTTTTAAGAAGAGATTGGACAGCCATTTGTCTGAGTTGGTAGAAGGTCTTCTGCTCGAGCAGCGGGTTGGACTAGAAGACCTCCAAGGTCCCTTCCAGCTCTGTGATTCTCTTTATTCTGAAGTAGCTGATGACATCAGTGCCAAATGAAATAAAACAACCAGGCTGTTTTGCCTTGGGAACATTGTGTATCCCTGTGTTTGTGTGTGTGTGTGTGTTGCAATCTGATCTTGTGGTTCTCCAACGCAGGAATTTCAATGAAGAGGAGGATGGCTTTATGTAAATACATTAAACATTAAAAAAAGGAAAAACCTGGCTCCCAACCGCGGGAATTCAGAGGCCACACAGATTAAGTGCATCTCTTCATCTGATAAATTGTGTTCTTTTTTCCCATTAAGGGAAATTGAAGCACTTCCAGACGGAGCCCTCTTTCAAATTCCCTGGCTGTCGGTTCATTTTTGTGCGTGCGCTTTAAAAAGTTGGGTTAAAAAAAGAGGGAGCTGCGGATGACCAGCCACTACAGGATAGTAGAGGACGCAGAAGAACATCCATTTTTTTTTCTGGACAGTCATCGGCCAAACAGAACAAGTCTCCTGGACAAGATTTGGACAGGTTTTGGCTGGACAAGACAGTAATGAGCTGACGGCGAGAATGGTTAATTGGCTGCGGAAGGAAGCTTTCCGAGAAATGCACCCGAATTGCACAAATGATCTCACCAGCAGTGGGAAAACCAACTTTCTCTCTCCAGCCTTCAATTAATCCTCCCCAAGGCCCTCAGTTTATGTGCACGAACCCTCATCTTATTATTATTATTATACAATTGTATCACAGCGGCCAGTTGTTTCGCCGGATTTGGCATTGGTTACTAGTCGGGCCCCACCCAGGGGCCTAGGACGTCGTAACGCATTTTTGTAATATGCGTGCAGATCCAAGCAGTGCGGCTTTTTGCATTTGACTGATGGTGATTTTGTCAATTTTTAACTGTTTTAAATGTAATTCCAGTGCTTTTAGAATAGCACCCAGTGTGCCAATTACCACTGGAATTACCACTGCTGGTTTGTGCCATAGTCGTTGAATTTCGATTTTTAAGTCCTGGTATCTTGCGATTTTTTCATGTTCCTTCTCGGCGACCCTGCTATCACCTGGTATTGCGATGTCTATGATTGTGACCTTATTTTTCTCAACCAGTGTGATGTCTGGTGTATTATGAGCCAGTATTTTGTCGGTTTGTATACGGAAATCCCTACAAGATCTTGACCATCTGATTTTCGGTGACCTTTTTCAGGCTGATGTTCCCACCAGTTTGTTGCTGTTTTAATATTATAATTTTTGCACAAATTCCAATGGATCATTTGTGCTACTGAATTGTGCCGCAATTTATAATCAGTCTGCGCGATTTTTTTACAGCAGCTGAGTATGTGATCAACAGTTTCATCAGCTTCTTTGCAAAATCTGCATTTGGCATCATCGGAGGATTTTTCGATTTTGGCCTTAATGGCATTTGTGCGGATAGCTTGTTCTTGCGCAGCCAGGATTAGTGACTCTGTTTCTTTCTTTAATGTACCTGTTGTTAACCATAACCAAGTTTGTTCACTGTCCACTTTATCTTTTATTTTTTCCAGAAATTGGCCATGCAGTGCTTTGTTCTGCCAACTCTCCAATCTTGATTTTATCACATCTTTTCTGTATTCTTGTTTCGTCTGTTGGGCCTTCAGTAGATTTTTGTTCTTTACTTCGATTAATAGATGTTCTTGACTTTCTTTTAAATAATCAGCCAGTGCATGTTTTTCTTCTTCAACTGTTTGCTTCACTTGTAATAATCCTCTGTTTGCCAACAACATACAAGCTCCTTACTGGTATCATTGCAAACCAAAATTATGGATACTTGGAAAGAAATAACTTGTTTCCTGTAGAACAAAAAGGATGCTGCAAAAACTCAAGAGGAACAAAGGACCAACTGCTGATTGACAAGCTAATCCTAAAGAATTCAAAGAAAGGACGAACCAACCTGTTCATGGCTTGGATAGACTATAAGAAAACATTTTATTCAGTTCCGCATAGCTGGATCAAGAAATGCCTGAATGATTAAGAATGAAGAAGTGATAAAGGCAGTAAAACCAGAAGAAGGCTACAAGTATTTGGGGATTTTAGAGGCCTCTGACTTAATGCATAATAAAGTCAAGGAATTAACTTCAGCCAAGTACATTCGACGAATTCGCAAGATATTAAAGTCCAAATTGAATGGAGGAAACGTCATAAAAGCCATAAATACCTGTGATTCGATACTCTGCAGGAATAATTGACTGGACCCAGATGGAGTTGGACAATTTGGACAGAAAAACAAGGAAGCTTATGACAATGAATCATGCTTTGCACCCTAAAAGTGATGTTGACCGATTATATCTACCAAGAGCAGAGGGTGGTCGAGGACTCCTACAAGTAAAACAATAGCAATAGCAATAGCAGTTAGACTTATATACCGCTTCATAGGGCTTTCAGTCCTCTCTAAGCGGTTTACAGAGTCAGCATATTGCCCCCAACAACAATCCGGGTCCTCATTTCACCCACCTCGGAAGGATGGAAGGCTGAGTCAACCCTGAGCCGGTGAGATTTGAACCGCTGAACTGCAGATAACAGTCAGCTGAAGTGGCCTGCAGTACTGCACCCTAACCACTGCGCCACCTCGGCTCAGACTGTGGAAGAAGAAAAACACAGCTTGAATGATGACAAAGTGACGAACCAATGATTAAGGAAGTAAATAAAGGAGGCCTTTTAAAGACAACTAAGTCAAATGCTGAATATAAGAAAGAAGTAATTGAGAAGCGAGCTGAAAATTGGACAAACAAAGCTATGCATAGCCAATACTTTAAAAATATTGAAGGCAAAGCTGACCAAAAGCTAACTTGGAACTGGTTAAGATCAGGAACACTGAAAAAAGAAGCAGAAGGCTTTATTTTGGCAGCTCAAGAACAAGCCTTAACCACAAACTAACAGCAAATGTCGCCTCTGTAATGAGAAAGATGAGACAGTCGACCACTTGATCAGTGACATTGCAATACCTGGTGATGCGCGAATTGAAGATAAGCAGCAAGAGAAAATCAAAGTACCGGGACTTGCAAATTGAAGTTGAGCGACTGTGGAAAAAGAAATCGAGTGTTGTCCCGATTGTAATTGGAGCCCTTGGAGCAATACCCAAAGGGCTACCTCGCTATTTGGAAATTTTAAATTTATCAGACTTGAACATTCTGACTCTACAAAAAACCTCCCTACCTGGAACAGTTGATATCCTCCGACGTTACCTTAACAGTTCCTAGGTCCTTGGTTAGGACTCGAGCTGTTGAGCTACCAACCAGCCCCAAAGGCTGTGAATCGCACCAGAGATTAACCACATAATAATAGGAGGAGGAAGAGGAGGAGGAGGAGGAGGAGGAAGAAGAAGAGGCAGAGGAAGAAGAAGAAGAAGAAGAAGAAGAAGAAGAAGAAGAAGAAGAAGAAATTGCAGCTTCCTGCAGCAACACCAATGGAACTGGAAAAAACTGTGCTACTAGGAATATCCTATATTTTAAGAAGGTCCTTGGTTGATACATAGGATGCTGGCAGCAACCCGTATCAATCATCAGTGCCAGTCAATGATATTTGTGATATATGTTTAAATGTTCAGTTGACTGAGTTTCATGTTTAACGAATAAAGGAGACAACAACAACAACAACAACAACAACAACAACAACAGAGTTGGAAGAATAGAATAGAATGGAGTGGAGTGGAATGGAATGGAATGGAATCGATATTGGAATATAGAATAGAATAAAATGGAATGGAATAGAATGGAATAAGGAAAGAATGGAATAGAATGGAATGGAATGGAATGGAATAGAATAGAAAATATGGAATGGAATGGAATTCTTTTATTGGCCAAGTGTGATTGGACACACAAGGAATTTATCTTTGGTGCAGATGTTCTCAGGGGACATAAAAAGACAAGATTGATTCGTCAAGAATCATAAAACACTTAATGATTGTCAGAGGGTACAAATAAGCAATCAGGAAACAATCAATATCAATATAAATCGTAAGGATGCAAGCCACAAAGTTACAGTCCTGCAGTCATAAGTGGGAGGAGATGGGGGATAGGAACAATGAGGAGACTAATAGTAAAAATAATGCAGCCTTAATAAAAAAAATTGACTGTGTTGTGGGAATTAGTGGTTTAGCAGCGTGTTGGCATTCGGGGGGGGAAACTGTCCTTGTGTCTAGTTGTTCTGGTGTGCAATGCCCATTTTGCATCGTTTTGAGGGTAGGAGTTGAAATAATTTATGTCCAGGATGCAAAGGGATCTTGGGGGTCATTCAAGTCCAACCCCCCACCGAAGTATTGTCCACTAAGGTCTCCCAACACACCAAGATGATAGGCAGAGTCACTATTTGAGACAGCCGGTTATACAAATGTAATAATTAACTAAAGGAAAACATGGAGGGAAAATTGCAATTTGCTGCCATGAGGTTTTGCTTAACGGGCGTAAGGGAAGGGAAGAGAAGCTCTCAACGTTTGCTGTCACGGGGTTTTCCACCTAGGAGCAGCAGGGCTGAGCAATAGAATTGCCAATCTCAACCGTGGTCATTCAGAGAGGACTATTTGCACTGCTATAAGTAGAAGCATTACTATAAACCAGCTGCAATACCCTGGAATTCAGCCTGGATTGATATTGGGCCTCATCCTGCTGGTTGGCAGTGGGAAGTTGTTATGGTGAGCAATGGGGTACTACAAGGTTACGTCTTAGGCCCAGGACTCTTCGATATCTTCACAAGCGACTTAGATGAGGGAATGGAAGGGGAATTTGCAAATTTGCAGATGGTACTAAGGTGGCAGGAATAGCTAACACCAGGGGTCCCCAAACTTGGCAACTTTTAAGACTGGTTGGATTTCAACTCCCAGAATTCTCCAGAATTCTGGGAGTTGAAGTCCACCAGTCTTAAAGTTGCCAAGTTTGAAGCAGAGCTGGCTGGAGACTTCTGGGAGTTGAAGTCCACCAGTCTTAAAGTTGCCAAGTTTGAAGCAGAGCTGGCTGGAGAATTCTGGGAGTTGAAGTCCACCAGTCTTAAAGTTGCCAAGTTTGAAGCAGAGCTGGCTGGAGAATTCTGGGAGTTGAAGTCCACCAGTCTTAAAGTTGCCAAGTTTGAAGACCTCTGGCTAACACCCTAGAACCATGATGGCGAAATGCCACGGATGCTCCCCTGAAGCCTCCGGAAGGCGAAAAAGGGACCTACGGAGGAATCGGAAGTCACCATTTCCGAATTTCTGGGTTCCCCGTAGGTCCGGTTTTCGCCCTCCGGAGGGTTCAGGGAAGATCTCTGATTGCGCGTGCATGCGTGCGTGGGTGTGTGGGTGGGCATGCATGCATGCTGGGGTTGCATGCATAGCATTATGGATGTGGCACACCAGCGCATGACACACACCCCGCGCTCCTCCCACTTTTGGCACTGGATCCAAAAATGGTTAGCCATCACTGACTGTAGAAGAAAGGCTCAAGATCCAGACGGATCGTGATAGACTTGAACCCTGGGCCCTATCAAACAAAATAAAATTCAACATAGAGCAACGTCACGTCTTACACTTAGGCAAGGAAAACCAAAAGAACATTTATAGACTGGGTGAAATCAGGCTTAATAGCAGTGACTGTGAAGAGGATCTTGGAGTCTTAGTGGACAACCAGCTAAATAGGAGCCAGTTGTGTGTGACAGCTGCCAAAAAAGCCAACACAATCCTAAATTGCATTAACAGAGGGATACAATCAAGATGAAGGGAGGTACTGATCCCCCTCTATAAAGCCTTAGTAAGGCCACACCTGGAGTCCAGCATCCAGTTTTGGTTACCATACTGCAAAAAAAGATGTTGAGACTCTAAAAAGTGGGCTGAGAAGAGCAACCAGGATGATGAGGGGAGGGGAGGCTAAAACATATGAAGAACGGTTGCAGGAACTGGGCTTGGCTAGTCTAGGGAAGAAAAGGACCAGGGAAGACAGGAGAGCATCTTCCAATATTTGAGGAGTGCCCCAGAGAGGAGGAAGGGGGTCAAGCGATTCTCCAAGGCACCTGAAGGCCAGAGAAGGAAGAATGGATGGAAACTGAAGGAGGAGAGATTCAACCTGGAAATAAGGAGGAATTTCCTGACAGTGAGAACCATCAACCCATGGAACAGAAGTTGCCTTCAGAAGTTGGGGGAGCTTCATCCCTGGAGGCTTTCAAGAAGAGACTGGGCTGCCCTCTGTCAGAAATGGTGTAGGGTCTCCTGTCTGGGCGGGGGGTTGGACTAGATGACCTACAAGGTCCCTTCCAACTCTATTAATCTGAATCTGATTAGGAAGTTGGAGTCTCAAACATATGAAGAACGGTTGCAGGAACTGGGCATGGCTGGTATAGGGAAGAGAAGGACCAGGGGAGACAGGAGAGCATCTTCCAATATTTGAGGGGCTGCCACAGAGAGGAGGGGGGAAAGCTATTCTCCAAAGCACGAGAGAGAGAGAGAGAGAGAGAGAGAGAGAGAGAGAGAGAGAGAGAGAGAGAAAGAAAGAAAGGTGGAAGGGAGGGATGGAAGGAAGGAAGGAAGGAAAAAATAATGAAAAAAGAAAGAAGAGAGACATGGCTAGCCTAGGGAAGAGAAGGACCAGGGGAGACAGGAGAGCCTCTTCCAATATTTGAGGGGCTGGCACAGAGAAGAAAGGGCCAAGCTATTTTCCAAAGCACAAGAAAGAGAGAGGGGGGAGAGAAAGAAAGAAAGAAAGAAAGAAAGAAAGAAAGAAAGAAAGAAAGAAAGAAAGAAAGAAAGAGGAAGGGAGGGAGGGATGGAAGGAAGGAAAGGAGGACAGAAGGAAGGAAGGAAAAATAAAGAAAAAAGAAAGAAGAGAGACATGGCTAGCCTAGGGAAGAGAAGGACCTGGGGACACAGGAGAACATCTTCCAATATTTGAGGGGCTGCCACAGAGAGGAGGGGTCAGGCTATTCTTCAAAGGCCCTGAAGCCCAGATAAGGAATAATGGCATCCTCTTTAAGAGGGGAGTTTGACCACCTGGTTGCAGCTGCCATCTTGAAGTAAAGCCCACCATCCTAACCTCCTCTCTGATGCAACTGGTAAATGTAATCCTGGATTGCTTTTGTCTTCAGGTAGTCGGCCAGAGGAACCCACCGCGAGGTCCAGACTTCGGACACAGGGAAAGAGATGGAAGAGAAGGAAGGAGGCTCTTTGCTCAGGGCCAAAGTTTCCCCCCAACCCAAGGCCACTTTCGCCACACAATCGCCGTCCAACTCCAGGACCCTCCTGTACCCCCAACGTCACGCCGATTCATATGACTGCAGGAAGTACTTTGTGACAAGGGTGAGTTGACTCAGCCGCTTTGGGGGGAGGGTCTCCATGGGGTTGGCAAGGGTGGTCATGACAGGCCCCTCACCCTGGTGGCTTCTTGAGCGAGCACCGAAGATCTTCCTTGGCTCAGGAAGGGACAGGATATATATCTGAAAACATGTGTTAATCCCACTTTATAAGGTCTTGGGAAGGCCACACTTGGAATATCTGCATTCAGTTTTGGTCGCCACGATGTAGAAAAGATGTGGAGACTCTAGAAAGAGTGCAGAGAAGAGAAAGAAAGAGGATTAGGGGACTGGAGGATAAAACACATGAAGAACGGTTGCAGGAACTGGGAATGTCTAGTTTAGTGAAAAGAAGGACCAGGGGAGACAGGATAGCAGTCTTCCAATATTTGTGGGGCTGCCACAAAGAAGAGGGAGTCAAACTATTCTCCAAGGCACCTGAGGGCAGGACAAGAAGCAATGGGGGGAAACTAATCAAGGAGAGAAGCAACTTAGAACTGAGGAGAAATTTCCTAACAGTTAGAACAATTAACCAATGGAACAGAAATTGCCTCCAGAAGTTGTGAATGCCCCAACACTGGAAGTCTTTAAGAAGATGTTGGATAGCCATTTGTCTGAAATGGTATAGGGTTTCCTGCCTAGGCAGGGGGTTGGACTAGAAGACCTCAAAGGTCCCTTCCAACTCTGCTATTGTATTGTATTGTATGTCTAGTTGAATGAAAAGAAGGACCAGGGGAGACAGGATAGCAGTCTTCCAATATCTCAGGGGTTGCCCCAAAGAAGAGGGAGTCAAACTATTCTCCAAGGCATCTGAGGGCAGAACAAGAAGCAATGGGTGGAAACTAATCAAGGAGAGAAGCAATTTAGAAGAAATTTCCTGACAGTGAGAACAATGAATCAGTGGAACAGAAATTGCCTCCAGAAATTGTGAATGCCCCAAACACTGGAGATTTTTAAAAAGAGACCACACAGCCACTTGTCTGGAAGTGTATAACGTCTCCTGCTTGGGGGGGAGGGGGTTGGACTGGAAGACCTCCAAGGTCCCTTTCAACTCTGCTATTCCATGTAAACTCAGATTAAAGCTGGCTAAACATAATAAGGTCAACTTATTCTCCAAAACTCCTGAAAGCAACAGATGGAAACTCAGCAAGGAGAGAAGCAACCTAGAACTAAGGGGGAATTTCCTAATACCACTTTATAAAGCCTTTGTAAGGCCACACTTGGAATACGGCATCCAGTTTTGGTTGCCACCATGTAAAAAAAGATGTTGAGACTCTAGAAAGAGTGCAGAGAAGAGCAACAAAGAGGATTGGGGGACTGGAGGATAAAACATACGATGAACGGTTGCAGGAACTGGGCCTGGCTAGTCTAGTGAAGAGAAGGACCAGGGGAGACAGGAGAGCATCTTCCAATATTTGAGGGGCTTCCACAGAGAGGAGGGGAGTCAAGCTATTTTCTCCAAAGCACCTGAAGGCCAGAGAAGGAACGATGGATGGAAACTGATCAAGGAGAGATTCAACCTGGGAGAACAATCAACCCATGGAACAGAAGTTGCCTTCAGAAGTTGTGGGAGCTTCATCCCTGGAGGCTTTCAAGAAGTGACTGGACTGTCATCTGTCAGAAATGCTGTAAGGTCTCCTGCTTGGGTGAGGGGTTGGACTAGAAGACCTCCAACCCAGGGGTGGGTTCCTGCCAGTTCTAAGCTGTTCTATAGAAGAGGTTCCACAAATCTACCGTGCCATTTAGAACCGGTTCCAGCTCCCTCCCCCCCACCCGTCCCCACATCATCAAGATGAAGAGCGAGAGGAGGAATTCTGGGAGTTGAAGTCCACAAGTCTTAAAACTGTCAAGTTTGAACACCCCTGGGTTTTTTTCCCTAAAGGGTTAGGGGTGCAAGGGTCTTGTAACTTGACCGCTTTAAGACTTGCACACTTCAATGCCAGAGTTCCTGAGCCAACATGACTGGAGGAGGAATTCTGGGAGTTGAAGTCCACAAGTCTTAAAGCTGTCAACTTTGAACACCCCTAGGGGTTTTTTCCCCCTAAAGGGTTAGGGGTGCAAAGATCTTGTAACTTGACAGCTTTAAGACTTGCACACTTCAATGCCAGAGTTTCTGAGCCAACATTTTGGTTGCTAAGCAAGAGCGTTGTTAAGTGAGTCTCACCACATTTTGCAAGTTGGCCACTCCCACCCAGTCACATGGCTGGCAAGCCACTCCCACAAAGCAGGCCACCCCTACAGAAGAGGTTCTAATTTTTTTTGAAACCCACCACTGCTCCAACCCTATTATTCTATGTTTTAACCAAAATAAGAGTTTTTTTTTATCGGGGGGGGGGGTGAATTAGATGGTGTTAATACTACAACCGCCTGGGTCTTAAGTATCCATCAGAGGGCCTGTCAATGCATAGAGGGTGCAGACATATCCAAACGGAAAGAATTTACTACCCGTATTTGTAAATTATCTGTTCTCAAAATTGAGAAAAGGGATGCGGTGGCTCAGGGGCTAAGACGCTGAGCTTGTTAATTAGAAAGGTCAGCAGTTCGGCGGTTCGAATCCCTAGCACCATGTAACGGAGTGAGCTCCCGTTCCTTGTCCCAGCTTCTGCCAACCTAGCAATTCAAAAGCACGTAAAAAATGCAAGTAGAAAAATAGGAACCACCTTTGGTGGGAAGGGAACAGTGTTCCATGCGCCTTTGGTGTTTAGTCATGCCGGCCACATGACCACGGAGACGTCTTCGGACAGCGCTGGCTCTTCGGCTTTGAAACGGAGATGAGCACCACCCCCTAGAGTCAGGAACGGCTAGCACATCTGTGCGAGGGGAACCTTTACCTTAAAGTTGAGAAGAGGAGAGGTGGGGTATACCCATGAAGGGCACCTGGCTTCTCTCCCCATCAGTGAGAGACCAGCCACCTTCACCAGAGATGGGAGCCTGGAGACTTGGCTGTTCTTCTCAGAGAGAGCCGAGGTGGTGCAGTGGTTAAATGCAGCACTGCAGGCTACTTCAGCTGACTGCAGTTCTGCAGTTCGGCTGTTCAAATCTCACCGGCTCAGGGTTGACTCAGCCTTCCATCCTTCCGAGGTGGGTAAAATGAGGACCCGGATTGTTGTTGGGGGCAAATATGCTGACTCTGTAAACCGCTTAGAGAGGGCTGAAAGCTCTATGAAGCGGTATATAAGTCTAACTGCTATTGCTATTCCTCAGTGGTGTTCGCCCCACCGTTGCAGGTGGTTAGAGACAGGTGGGGACCCCTAGGAGGCTGGAGGGAGAGAGGAGGGGACGTAGGAGGAATCCAGAATCACACTGTGGCTTTGACCCCCTTCTTCTTCTTCCTCCTCCTCCTCCTCTCCATTTTAGCCAGGAGCCTTCGACCAAGCCATGGAGGACCTCAAGAACCAACTGGCAGCAAACAAGGGAGAGGAGGCTCAGAGCTTCTGGCTACTCACTGAGTAAGCTCTACGCAGGTCTTGTTGTTGTTTGTGCTTCTCTGAAACCACAGGGATGTTCATGCTAAATCAAGCCCCGTGAAGGTAGTCTGGAAATTATGGATTATTATAATTATAAGTCATGACAGAAGGAAACACACATGACCATTTCATGTCCTTTTCTGCAAAGGCTGTAAAGTCAAGGTGGAGTCATTAAACGGATCCACTCTTTGCTACGGGCCAGTTTTCGGCAGAGACTGGAAGTACTAAACACAGATCCCCTTGCAAAAACATCCGAAAGCAAAGTCTGTAGCACAAGGTTTTACACCTGGGCAGGGAAAAACCAAAGGGGCCAAACCCAGATTAGGCGAAACCTGGCTCTCAAACAGCCCCTGGGAGAGGGACTTTGGAGTCCAAATGGACGATCCCTTAAACCAGAGCCAGCCATGCGCAGCAGCAGCCAAAAAAGCTAAAACCGTAATATTTATGGTTGCATAAACAGAGGCCTAGAATGAAAATCACGTGAAGAAGGATTAGCACCGCTTTATAAAGCCTTTAGTAAGGCCACACCTGGAATCCTGCATCCAGTTTTGATCATCACGTTACAAAAAAGATGTGGAGACTTTGGGAAAAGTGCAGAGAAGAGAAACTGAGATGATCAAAGGCCTGGAGGCTGAAACATGCGAAGGACCCTTGCAGGATTTGAGTTTGGCTAATCCAGAGAAAAGAAGCGGAAATACACCAATGAGAGGAAGAGTGGGAAACAGAGGAGAGAAGAAAGATAGGAAGAGAGGGATAGGAGAGAGGGTGAGGGGGGAAGATGAGGAGGAGAAGGAGGAGTGGAATGTAGAGAGAGGAGAAGGAGAAAGGAAGGGGAAGTAGAGTAGAAAAGGATGATGGAGGGAAGAAAGGAGGTAGGAGAGAGGTAGAAGAAAGAGGTGTATGGAGAGCAGAAGATCTAATATTTAAGTATATTGATATGGAAGCATAAATACCATCAACACAGAATGGAGTTTGCTCAGAAGCGGAAATACACCAATGAGAGGAAGAGTGGGAAACAGAGTAGAGAAGAAAGGTGAGAAGAGAGGGATAGAGAGAGGGTAAGGGGGGAAGATAAGGAGGATAAGGAGGAGTGGAATGTAGAGAGAGGAGAAGGAGAAAGGAAGGGGAAGTAGAGTAGGAAAGGATGATGGAGGGAAGAAAGGAGATAGGAGAGAGGTAGAAGAAAGTATGGAGAGCAGAAGAGCTAATAATGGGTTTTTATCCTTCTGGGCGTTGATGACAAGAGGAACTGATGTAATTACTACTTAATACAATGGGATATTGGCTATGTAATAGTATACATGTGATTGTATGTTATGAAAATGGAAAATTAAAATATTTTTCAAAGAAGAAAATAAAATAAGGGATTAAGGGGGACATGATAGCAGCATTCCAATATTTGAGGGGCTGCCCCAAAAAAGAAGGGGTCAAATTATTCTCCAAAAGCACCAGAAAGCAGGACAATTAAGCGATGGGTGGAAACTAATCAAAAGAGAGAAGCAACCTGAAATTAAGGAGAAATTTCCTAACAGTGAGAACGATCAACCAGTGGAACAGCTGGCCACCAGAAGTTCTGGGTACTTCACCACTGGAGGTTTTTAAGAAGAGACTGGGCAACCATTTGTCTGAAATGGCCTAGGTCTCCTGACTGAGCAGGGGGGGGTGGACTAGAAGACCTCCAAGGTCCCTTCCAGCTCTGCCCTGATTCTGAAATGCTGGTTGGTGGTTCAGGGTTTGAAATGCAGTCATGGGGATCATCGAGGAATCTGATGCTGGAACTTCAAAACTGGGCCCCAGATAACCTTTGCTGGGGGGGTCTGTCGTAGCTCCGTACAATTGATAAGTCACCAGCCATAAGTCAAGGACTTCCTGTATATGTAGTCCTCGACTTACGACCATTCATTTACTAAACAGTCGAAGTTACAACGGCAGTGAAAAAAGAAGAAACTTACGGCTGTTTTTCACCTTTGTGATTGTTGCTGCAGCATCCCTGGGGGGGTTAATGTCCTAAATCATTTGGATGATTGGCAACTGACTCAGACTTATGACGGTCGCATTGTCCTGGGGCCTTTGGATCCCCTTTTGTGACCTCCTGACAAGCAACGGGGAAGCCAGAATCACTGACTTAACATCTGCAGCGATTCACTTAACAACGGCAGCAGGAAAGGACGTAGAATGGGGCAAAGCTCACTTGTCTCACTTAGCAACGGAGATTCTGGGCTCGATTGTGGTTGCGATCTGAGGACAGACTGTAGTAGCCAAATAATGAACGGCAACGATTATAAATGTTCTGAAATTAGTAGGTATTCGGGATGAATTTGGGGTTCCACCACAAAACCGCGGTAGAATAAAGCGCGCTTGACGAAAGCGCGTACATGACGTCATCACAGCGCGACGAAAACATCGCGCTGTGAGCAGTAAATTTAAAATTAAAGCGAAAAACTTACCCTAACCCCTCCAAACCTAACCCTAAACCTAACCCTAAACCTAACCCTTAACCTAACCCTAAATCTAACCCTAAACCTAACCGTTAACATAACACTAAACCTAACGCTAACCCTTAACCTAACGCTAAACGTAACCCTAAACCTAACCCTAAACCTAACCCTAAACCTAACCCTAAACCTAACCCTAACGCTTAACGTAACCCTAAACCTAACCCTAACCCTTAACCTAACCCTAACCCTAACCCTAACCCTAATCCTTACCTTTATGTGAATCGGCTTGCTTTAATTTTATTTTAATTTTAATTTAATTTATTTTTAATTTTTTTCGTCGCACTGCTGATGACGTCACGTACGCGCTTTAATCGGGCACGCTTTAGTGGACCGCGGTTTTGACGGGTCACGGAATTTGGCACACGGATTAAGCAGATAGTAGGAAGGGAATCCCTATCTTGGTATTCCCAAGGGTATTTTTTCCAAAGGTCAATGGGATTTTCTTGGGGGTTTTTTCCCCTTGAAAACGTTTTGCTTCTCATCCAAGAACAAGAAGAAGAAGATCTGAACTACGGGATTGAGTGGCATATAAATTTATTAAATTACAATTAAATTACAATTATAACTAAAGAGGCTTCTTGGCTGAGAAGCAAAATGTTTTCAAGGGGGAAAAAAACACAAGAAAGTCCATTTGCCTTTTGGAAAAATCACCTTTGGGACACCCGTGACCTCGAGGACAGAGAATCCCCATGGACACCCCGTGTTGATTGCACTGATACAAACAGACACACAGATACACAAACCTGTTTTGTTCAGCTTGTGAATGTGAAGGATTTGGAGGAGGGGGGGGGAAATATGGGCAATTTATTTAATGCCTGCTTAGGAGTCTTAATTCCTTCTCTTCTTTTAATGGGTCTCTTCCCCATTCTCTCCTTTACTCTAAAATTAAATTCTGCCTTCTTTGGGGGTATTTGCTTAATGTAGTTGTAGTTGTTGTGATCAATAGAATCACGCCTTGCACCCTAATCATCCCTAAAACCGCCTTACACTCAGTAGCAAAATTTTTCAAAAATTGAATTTCAACGTTTGCCTTCTCTAGGGACTGCTCAAAATAGTCGCTTTGCAGAAATTATTTAATTGCCAATTCCCGCAAGCCCAAACGTTATTATATATAAAACAGCAGAGAATTTGTTTGATAAAGTTTGTTAAAGTCTGTGTAGAGCAGTGTTTCTCAACCTTGGCAACTTGAAGATGTCCGGACTTCAACTCCCAGAATTCCCCAGCCAGCGATCGCTGGCTGGGGAATTCTGGGAGTTGAAGTCCGGACATCTTCAAGTTGCCAAGGTTGAGAAACACTGGCTGGGGAATTCTGGGAGTTGAAGTCCGGACATCTTCAAGTTGCCAAGGTTGAGAAACACTGGTGTAGAGTGAAGCTCAGAGATTTATTTTCCTGTACTGCCACCCGGAGGGCGCAAAGAGAACTGCACCCTAGCTTTGTTTCAATTGTGTTTCCTACTTTCGGGCCAACTTTTAAGATGCGAGGACTTCAACTCCCAGAATCCCTTTGTGAGCTGGGGAATTCTGGGAGTTGAAGTCCTCGCATCTTAAAAGTTGCTGAGATTGGAAAACCCTGCTCGGCTGTGGATAAATCCAAAATAAGGAGGGAAGGAAGGAGAGAAGGAGAGAAGAAAGGAGGGAAGGAAGGAGGGAAGGAAGGAGAGAAGGAGAGAAGAAAGGAGGGAAGGAAGGAGGGAATGTAGGAGAGAAGGAAGGGGGAAGGAAGGAGGAAAGGAAGGGGGAAAGGAAGGAGAGAAGGAGAGAAGAAAGGAGGGAAGGGGGAAGGAGGGAGGGAAGGAAGGAGGGAAGGAAGGAGAGTAGGAGAGAAGAAACGAGGGAAGGAAAGAGGGAGGGAGGGAAGAAGAAGTAGGACCGTTGTAAGATAAGATGGATCTATGGGATGTTAAGAAAGCAATCTTCAAGTATATTGTCAACTGTAGGGAAAAAATTGTTATAAATACATATCATTAATAACAGTTATGAGATCATATAATTGTGAATGTATATATGAAATTGATAAAATATTTTTTTTTAAAAAAATCCAAAATAATTATTGACAACGTCATTATCCCTTTAGAAATAAACCAAATTATATCATTTCATTTCCATCTATTTTCTGTAAGTAACATCTATCTTCAATTTCAGTTTTTATATAATCAACATTTTACTTAGTTTCCACAATTAATAATGTTGGTATTATTCACTCACATCTTATTTGGCTGCATATCCTTATCAGGATTAACATATTTCATTTTATTCTACTAATCCCCTGTTCCCAAATTCCCCCTTTTTCCTTTTTCTTCTTTTTGTATGTATTATGTCTTTTCTTTTGAATCTTTTTCTACCACTTTCTGATAGATTGTTAAGAGGATAATCTTCCCCAGAATTTTTCTTTTTCCCAACCATTTCTCTCTTCATTTTTGGCTAATTTCTTTTTGGGGGTGGGTGCTAACTTTCTACCAATCTTGGTTGGAGCCAAGATGGCGCAGTGGTTAGGGTGCAGTACTGCAGGCCACTTCAGCTGACTGTTATCTGCAGTTCAGCGGTTCTAATCTCACTGGCTCAGGGTTGACTCAGCCTTCCATCCTTCCGAGGTGGGTGAAATGAGGACCCGGATTGTTGTTGGGGGCGATATGCTGACTCTGTAAACCGCTTAGAGAGGGCTGAAAGCCCTATGAAGCGGTATATAAGTCTAACTGCTATTGGTTTCTCCCTGGGCAGAGAGGTTGAGGATCAGAGTCTTCTTGCCATTAGTTCTCCCTCTGCTTCCTCCCAGGATTGATCACTGGAACATCGAAAAGGAGCGGATCGTGGTGCTCACTGATGCTGCCCTCCTGGTGTGCAAATACGACTTCATCATGCTCAAATGCCTGGACCTCCAGAGGATCTCCCTGGGCTACATCGAGAAGATCTCCACGGGCCCCTTCGCATTTCCAGAGAAGTCCTTGGACAGGTGAGGTCCCGCAGCTCATCTCGACATGCCAGGAAGCCATCTTTTCTTTTTGGACTTTCTACTGTGGGAAAACGAGAGGGGCGGATTGTACGGAGTTAGATGGTGTGCAGCCATAACAACATTCTTTCTAGAAAGCCAAGGCCATCCTTTGTCTCTGCACCTGACTGGAACTGGGTGGAGGCGGAAGCTGCCAGCATGGCAGTGGGAGATTGGACCATGGGATGGGCTTGTGGGTGGGGGGGGGCAAGATCTTGAACTTTCAACTGGGTGGGGGAAACTGGGAAGCTTTCGGATTCAGGTTTTCCCAGATGTGCCGACATGGCTCTCTTCATCAATTGGAACTTTGAGGAATCCTTTGCCTCGGACTCTGATTTAATTTCGGATGCTATTTGGAACCCTGACACATCAGTGATGAGGGAAGGGATCTAGGAGCTTTCCAAGGGTGGATACACTACAACTGCCAAGATAAACGACATGGAAGAGCCACGTTGATTGCCAGCTGGGTAGGATCTCATGGCGGAAACTGCCGAGAGAACATTTAGTGCAATCCCAATCCCAAAAAGGTAACTGGACTTTTTGGGTTAGGCAAGGAAACCCAACTGCACAGGTACAGTATAGGTGGTACCTTGCTCAACAGTTGAAACTGTAAGAGGGATCTTGGAGTCCTAGTGGACAACCATTTAAATCGGAGCCAGCCGTGGGCAGCAGCTGCCCAAAAAGTTGAAGGGTGTGTGTGTGTGTGCCAGGCAGCTGCTTTCTTGCGAGCAGGCTCCCGAAGAGCCTGGCTCCAAAATAATAAGCCCCCTCCTCTGACAATTAGGCCAAGACCATATTTCGAGGGTCAAAAGAAAATAAGACCCTGTCTTATTTTGGGGAAAAGACGGAAGTGGTGCTCCAGGATTTTCCAGGAGAGTCTCAATGCTCATATTCTAGCAATAGGAATAGCAGTTAGACTTATATACCGCTTCATAGGGCTTTCAGCCCTCTCTAAGCGGTTTACAGAGTCAGCATATCGCCCCCCACAGTCTGGGTCCTCATTTTACCCACCTCGGAAGGATGGAAGGCTGAGTCAACCCTGAGCCGGTGAGATTTGAACCGCTGAACTGCAGATAACAGTCAGCTGAAGTGGCCTGCAGTACTGCACCCTAACCACTGCGCCACCTCGGCTCCATATTCTGCCGCCAAGGCTCTTCTTTTGCAAAGATAGTTAGTGGGAATGGAGTCTAAATCATATATAGAATGGTTCCAGGAATTGGGTATGTCTAGTTTAATGAAAAGAAGGGCTATAAATCAGAGTATGAGCTGGAAGGGACCTTGGAGGTGTTCTAGTCCAACCCCTGCTCAAGCATACTATACTATCTCAGACAAGTGGCTGTCCAATTTCTTCTTAAAAACCTCCATCGATTGAGCACCGATACCTTCTGGTGTCAAGCTGTTCCACTGGTTAATTGTCCTCACTGTTAGGAAGTTTCTCCTTAATTCCAGGTTGTTTCTCTCCTTGATTATTTTCCATAAAATAAAGCACCACATAGAACAAACAAATGCACAGTCACCATGTGCTTTACTGCTGAACTAACAGGAAAAAGGAAACTTTACTTAGAACGAAAGAGCCTACAGCTAGAGGCCATGGATCCAACCTGGTAAACGCTGCCATCTACTGGCTAAATTAAATACTACTGTAATTGTTGCATAGAAATACATTCCAACAATGATTTCCAACACTTGGTGCTTTGGAGAATAAATTGACCCCCTCTTCTTTGGGGGAGCCCCTCAAATACTGGAAGGCTGCTATCATGTCCCCCCTGGTCCTTTTTTTCACTAGACTAGCTGTAACCAATTTCTGCAACCGTTCTTCCTACGTTTCAGTTTCCAGGCCTTTGATCATCTCAGTTACTCTTCTCTGCACTTTTTCCCAAGTCTCCACATCTTTTTTGTAATGTGGTGGCCAAAACTGGATGCAGGATTCCTTACTAAAGGCTTTCTAAAAGGTAAAATTTCCCTGTGCACATATGTACTAGCCGTTCCCAGCTCTAGAGGGCAGTGCTCATCTCAGTTTCTAAGCTGAACAGCCAGCGCCGTCTGAAGACGTCTCCGTGGTCATGTGGCCGGCATGACTCAATGCCGAAGGTGCACGGAATGCTGTTCCCTTCCCACCAAAGGTGGTTCCTATTTTTCCACTTGCATTTTTTATCTGCTTTCGAACTACTAGGTTGGCAGAAGCTGGGAGCTCACTCCATTACGCGGCATTAGGGATTCGAACCGCCGAACCGCCGACCTTCTGATCGACAAGCTCAGCATATTAGCCACTGAGCCACCGTATCTCTAAGGCTTTATAAAGCGGTACTAATACTTCACATGATTTAAAATCTAGGCCTCTGTTTATACCACCAAGGATTGTATTCGCTTTTTTTTTGGCAGCTGCTGCACACAGCCCGGCTCATGTTTAAGCGATCGGGCAATCAAATGAAGTTATTGCCTAGGGGATGACACGCCCCACTCCATTCCATAACTAGGAAAGAAGACCAATAGACTCCATGGGTTGGAAATCCAAAGTACTTTTACTAATTATAAATGGTAAGCAAGCAGCAGTGAAGCAAAATCTGAATAATATGGCGCGAAAGCAATTGATATATAGCAAAGCCCGTTCCCCCCCCTTAGGATCAAAGCTCCAGTCCAATCATAAGTCCTTCAATTGTCAGGTGTGAGATAACTTCAAAAAGACAGGCCAAGATGGAATGTGAAGGCCGTTGATGCAGGCGGGAAACACGTACGCATGCGCAATCCCAACGACTGGTACATCCTAGAACATTCCTCCAGCAGTCCTCCAGCACACCAAGTAAAACCCTCCCACATACACGCCCCCCCCCTTCCCGTTTCATGGCAGCTGAAGCAGCAGCAAAGCAGAAGCTGACATCCGGCCGTCCCCCGGAAAAAAGGCTGTCAGGCCTGGAAGGAAAAAAAAAACAAACAAACAAGACAGACAAACAATAAACAAGCAAGAGAGGGAAAGGAGAAAAGTCAAGGCTTGTCGGGATACGAAGCATAAAATTTTCGCAGTAAGCGGGGGGCACGAACGTGGGACTTATCAACCCATTCCGTGTGGGAGGGGGGAAAATGTTTCCAAGCCACAAGGTATTGGATGCGATTACGGTGGCGACGGGAGTCCAGAATGTCCCGGACTTCAAAATGACGGTCGCCATCAATAAGTAATGGAGCAGGTGGAGGGGCATCTGCGGGCCGGAGGTCGGAGACCCGAACTGGTTTGATGAGGTTGATATGGAACACCGGATGGACCCGGTTGAGATGTTTGGGCAATTGCAAACGTACAGACACAGGATTGATAACTTTCACAATTGGGAAAGGGCCAACATACTTGGGACCCAATTTCTTAGACTTCTGCGTAGTATGCAAGAATTTTGTGGACAAATATACTAAATCCCCAACGTGGTACTCATAAGGCTGAGAGCGTTTCTTATCAGCCTGCTTCTTATGAGCCTTATGGGCAGCGTCCAAGGTGGAAAGAGTGAGGGGCCAAAAGCGACTGAGACGTTCACTCCAGTCAGCAACGGAAGGAACCTGAGGCTGGGCCGTAGGCAGTTCGGGGATAGCAACAAAATCCTGGCCGTAAACCACCCGGAAAGGGGTGAAACCCGTGCTGGAGTGAACCGAATTGTTATAGGCCACTTCAGCATGCGGCAACAAGTCCACCCAATCGTCCTGTTGATAATTGATGAAACAACGTAAATATTGTTCAAGAACGGAATTAGTACGTTCACAGCCGCCATTAGTCTGAGGATGGTAGGCGGAGCTAAGGCCCTGGGCGGAGCCAATGCGCGTGAGGAACTCCTTCCAAAATTTAGATGTGAATTGGACTCCACGATCGGAGATAATACGGTCGGGGACCCCATGCAAGCGGTATATGTGAAATAGGAATAATTTAGCCAACGCCTTGGCGGAAGGAATCTTGTGGCAAGGCACGAAGTGAACTTGCTTGGAGAACAAGTCAGTAACCACCCAGATGACGGTGTGCCCTTGGCTTTCGGGAAGCTCCACAATAAAGTCCATAGAAATCTCCTTCCACGGGGCAACCGGGCGAGCGACAGACTGCAGAAGGCCGTGTGGTTTCCCTGGTGGCTTTTTGGCGGTAGCGCAAACCGGGCAACTGGAAACATAAAGTTCAATGTCCTTTTTTTAAAGAGGGCCACCAGAATTGTCTCTTCACGAGGTGCAAAGTTTTGACGAATCCAAAATGACCCGCCATCCTGGAGTCATGGGCGCGACGAAGGACCACAAGACGTAGGGAAGCGGGGATGTATAATTTAGCACCAATCCACGGTAGATCTTCCCTCATGGTGCACTCGTCCCGATGGTTCAGGAACCAGTCGTCTTGAGGAAGAGCTGCTTTGAGGTCAGAAAGCAGATCGTGAGGTACGTCCTTTTGAGCCTTGGTCTGTTGACGTGTGAGTACCGGAGCTGCCAAGAGCGGTTGGACGATACTCAGTTTGGAACAATTATACTGAGGTAACCGGGACAAAGCATCAGCCATGAAGTTCTTTCCCCCCGGGATATACTTTAGAGTGAAATTGAAACGGTTAAAATATTGGGCCCAACGCATCTGCTTTGGGGAGAGACGGCGCGGTGTGCGTAACGCTTCCAAGTTCTTGTGGTCAGTCCACACTTCAAATGGGTGCTTAGAGCCTTCCAGGAAGTGGCGCCAAGTAGCGAGGGCCCAACGGACTGCAAAAGCCTCTTTCTCCCAAACCGCCCAGCGCCGTTCCGTGTCAGTGAGTTTACGTGAGGTGTACGCGCAAGGTTGCAAGTTACCTTGGTCATTGGCTTGTAGGAGAACGGCCCCAACGGCGACATCACTGGCATCCGCCTGGACAACGAACGGCTGGTCGAGATCAGGATGTTTAAGAACTGGTTCAGCTGCAAAAAGGCGTTTAAGCTTTTCGAACGCCGCCTGGCATTCCATGGTCCAGTCCAAAGGCTTACTGGGTTTTGGTCTCGGGTCGCCTTTTGTTTTGAGCAGATTAGTAATGGGTAGAGCAATGTCGGCAAAAGAGGGAATAAATGGACGGTAGAAATTAGCGAAACCCAAAAACTTTTGCAACTGTTTACGAGTTTTGGGAGCGTCCCATTCAGTGACGGCCTTCACTTTTTCAGGGTCCATCTCAACGCCATCAGGGGAGATACGGTAGCCCAGATAGTCAATAGTAGTTTGGTGAAACTCACACTTAGACAACTTGGCATACAGGTTGGCAGCACGGAGTTTCTTCAAAACAGTGCGCACCAGATTGACGTGGTGGTCGTAAGTGCGGGTATAAATGAGGATATCGTCCAGATATACGATAACGCCCTTATAGAGGTGGTCGTGTAGGATCTCATTAATAAATTGCATGAATACAGCAGGAGCCCCCTGAAGGCCAAAAGGCATAACCCGGAACTGGAAACAACCAAGGGGGCAGTTGAACGCGGTCTTCCATTCGTCCCCTTCCTTGATGCGTACTCTATAGTAAGCTTCTCGCAGGTCCAATTTAGTGAAGATGCGTCCCTTCCCCAATTGTGCCAATAAGTCCTTCATCAAGGGTAGTGGGTAGAGGTTGTGAGAACAGATGGCGTTAAGGTTTCTAAAGTCACAACATAAACGAAGAGACCCATCTTTCTTCTCACGAAATAACACAGGTGCCGCCACCTTGGGTCGTGCCGGTTCAATGAAACCACGTTTCAAATTTTTGTCAATGAAAGAACGCATCTCCTCCATTTCTCTGGGCGACATGGAGTAAATGCGGGGTTTGGGGAGTTTGACCCCGGGCAAAATGTCAATGGAACAATCAGTGGGCCTGTGGGGGGGTAAAATGTCCGAAGATTGCTCGCTGAACACTTCTTTAAGATCCAAATATTCTTTCGGAATTTTCTCCTCTCCTGCTATCCTCTCCTGCCCCCTAGCGGCCATCTCAGGAACGTCAGTGACGTTAGGCTGGGTTGGAGAGCCCTCCCCCACAGGAGGCACTTTGGAGCGAATACGCAAGCGGCCTGTCCGCCAGTTTATGTGGGGGTTCCATTTCCGGAGCCATGGGATGCCCAAAATAAGTGGTCTGTCCATGCCAGGTGCGACCACAAAGGAGATTAATTCAGTGTGGGTACCCATTGTCATTTCCAAAGGCTCAGTAAAAAAATGGGCGGGCCCCCCCCCTGCAATCGATCCGTCTATCTGGCAAAAAACAATAGGGGTTTTCAAAGTGCGCAATTTGAGGCCTAATTTCTCAACCATGGCCGGATTGATCATGGACCGGGAACAGCCGGAATCCAGTAATGCTAGGAGGGTGGCAGGTGGTCCCTCAGGAGGAACTCTTAATACAATAGGGAGCAGAAGGGGCCCCTTGTTTGAACTCACCCAGCGAGGGGAAGCGTCGTCATCTGAGTCATCAGAAGAAGAGGAGTTAGCATCCGCGTCATCCTTCAACGGTTGGGCCAGAGGAGGAGGGTTGGTTTCTCCAGCGAAAGCCGTTTCCTTCTTCTTCCTCTCAGAGCCTCTTGCAGATTTCTCCTCACGTCTGGGAGGGGGTTGGGCAGAGAGAGGTGTTTTCGCCCTACAGAGGGGGGCGGTGTGCCCAAGCTTGCCACAGCGAAAACATGTTAAAGGTCTGGAGGGGCCAGAAGGGGGCTCTCTCGCGTCGCCTCGGCGTTTGGAAAGCACTTGAGTAGCAGGAGGGGGGAGGGCCTTGGCAGCCCTTTCTTTCCGCTTCCTTTTTTCTTCAGTGGCATATCGCAAACGAATCAAGTCAAGCTCAGCGTCAGCCGCATGCTCGAACCAAGTGATTAAGCGCCTCGGCAGGTTACGATTAACACATTGTTGATAAATTTCAGGGTTTAAGCCTTCGGCAAATCTGTCCAGCATCGCATCCTCCCCCCAGCCTCTCATGTACTGAGACAGACACTGAAATTCCTGGATGTATTCGGCGACAGGCCTGTCGTCTTGGTCAAAAGTTAAAAACTTCAATTTGTTTCGCTTCTCGGTCAACGGGTCATCAAAACGTCGACGGAAAGCTGCCATAAAACGGTTGAAATTCCCCAAGAGGGGAGAACCAGACATATGCAAAGCAGTCGACCACGCCGCCGCCTCACCATCCAAAGATAACAGGACCATCCTGACCCTTAAAATGTCAGATTCAAAGTCCCGGCCATAAATCTCCATGTAATTAAAAACCTGCATGAGGAAGGAGGCGAGGCTAGCCGAAGCCCCATTAAAACGCACAGGCAAAGGAGGGATTTTAGCCATACGATGTCTTCGGGGGGGAGCCTGGGGTGGAGGTCCCCTTTGGTCAGCAAAGCCTCTAGCCGCAGGGGTGATGCGGGCCGAGGGGGGGGGGGTGGGGGAGAATCCTGGTGTGGGTAACGTTGCCAATTTCTCCAGTCTCTGTCCTCCTCTCCCCTTCTCTCTTCCAAAAATGTTTGACCCCAATAATCAGGTAGTTCACTCCGGGGGGGTTGTCTCCCAGGGCCCTGGTGCTGATAACTTCTCCATTCCCCTTCATCGCCCCTTTGGCTCCAATATTCATGAAACTCACCCGCCTGAGGTTTCCTCACGGCCCCTGGCTCCAGCGAAGTCTGTTGAGGAGGTTTTTGGGTGAGTCCAGCATTCCAGCTTGTCTCTATTTCTCTTTGCCCCACTGAAGTTGACCAACGGGGTAGGGGGGAAGGTTCAGGCTGACTGGAAATTTGCAGTTGAAATAAATCTTCGTGCAACGGCCGGTCAGACGGGCTGGGCTGGTGTAAAGAAAGGTCGGGAGGTCCCAGTTCACTGGAATCCGTCCCTCCAACGGCGCCTTCCTCTTCTCTGGTCGGAGAAGACATTATTTCCCTTCTCGGTAGACGTAAAATCTCCTGGAAAGGGATATTTTCAGATTTTGCTTCTTGTCACGCCCCACTCCATTCCATAACTAGGAAAGAAGACCAATAGACTCCATGGGTTGGAAATCCAAAGTACTTTTACTAATTATAAATGGTAAGCAAGCAGCAGTGAAGCAAAATCTGAATAATATGGCGCGAAAGCAATTGATATATAGCAAAGCCCGTTCCCCCCCCTTAGGATCAAAGCTCCAGTCCAATCATAAGTCCTTCAATTGTCAGGTGTGAGATAACTTCAAAAAGACAGGCCAAGATGGAATGTGAAGGCCGTTGATGCAGGCGGGAAACACGTACGCATGCGCAATCCCAACGACTGGTACATCCTAGAACATTCCTCCAGCAGTCCTCCAGCACACCAAGTAAAACCCTCCCACATACACGCCCCCCCCCTTCCCGTTTCATGGCAGCTGAAGCAGCAGCAAAGCAGAAGCTGACAGGATAGCAGTCTTCCAGTATTTGAGGGGCTGCCTAGGAGAAGAAGGGGTTATCCTGCTCTGCAAAGCACCTGAGGGCAGGACAAGAAGCAAGGGATGGAAACTAATCAAGGAGAGAAGCAACTTAGAACTAAAGAGACATTTTCTGATAGTGAGAACAATTAACCAGTGGAGCAACTTGCCTCCAGAAGTTGTGAATGCTCCAACACTGGAAGTTGTTAAGAAGAGATCGGGCAACCTTTTCTCTGAAATGGTAAAGGGTTTTCTGCTTGAGCAGGGGGGCTGGACTAGAAGACCTCCAAGGTTCTTTCCAACTCTGTTATTTTGCTATCCATCCTTCCTTCCTTCCTTCCTTCCTTCCTTCCTTCCTTCCTTCCTTCCTTCCTTCCTTCCTTCCTTCCTTCCTTCCTTCCTGGACAGGGGGCTGGACTAGAAGACCTCCAAGGTTCTTTCCAACTCTGTTATTCTGCTATCCATCCTTCCTTCCTTCCTTCCTTCCTTCCTTCCTTCCTTCCTTCCTTCCTTCCTTCCTGGACAGGGGGCTGGACTAGAAGACCTCCAAGGTTCTTTCCAACTCTGTTATTCTGCTATCCATCCTTCCTTCCTTCCTTCCTTCCTTCCTTCCTTCCTTCCTTCCTTCCTTCCTTCCTTCCTTCCTTCCTGGACAGGGGGCTGGACTAGAAGACCTCCAAGGTTCTTTCCAACTCTGTTATTCTGCTATCCTTCCTTCCTTCCTTCCTTCCTTCCTTCCTTCCTTCCTTCCTTCCTTCCTTCCTTCCTGGACAGGGGGCTGGACTAGAAGACCTCCAAGGTTCTTTCCAACTCTGTTATTCTACTATCCTTCCTTCCTTCCTTCCTTCCTTCCTTCCTTCCTTCCTTCCTTCCTTCCTTCCTTCCTTCCTTCCTTCCTTCCTGGACAGGGGGTTGGAATAGAAGACCTCCAAGGTTCTTTCCAACTCTGTTATTCTACTATCCATCCTTCCTTCCTTCCTTCCTTCCTTCCTTCCTTCCTTCCTTCCTTCGACAGGGGGTTGGACTAGAAGATCTCCAAGGTCCCTTCTGTCATTATGAATTGGAGGCAGGAGGGTAGCCGGAAGCTGCTTGTCAAGCTTTCTCTCCACCCTCCAGCAGATGGCAGTCTTCTCTCTGAGATGGCAGGGCTGACCTCCTCAGCAGAACTTACTGTGTCTCCAAGAGCCAAGAGTCCCAGCCAACTTTTAATTTCCGTGTCCCAGTTCACCTTGTTCGCCCAGAGAGAGTGAGAAAGAGAGAAACCGAGAAAGCACATGACCTTCCAAAGCTGGGTGGCATCTCCAAGTTGGAATGGACGTGGCATTCTTGGTCTTAGGCCACCTACAACTTCCATTCATGCCTTCTTCCCTGCTCTCTCTCCTGTCGCATTGCAAGAGATCCAGGACACTTTGGTTTCAAGAGTGTTGATATTCATGGACATTTTCTGGCAGTGCAGCTTTTGGCCTCACCCAGCCTCACTTCCAGTGGTGGGTTTCAAAAAATGTTTGGAACCTCTTCTGTAGGTGTGGCCTGCTTTCCGGGTCCACTGGTGGAACCTCTTCTAATCGGTTTGGTAGATTTGACGAACCGGTTCTATCGAACCGGTAGGAAACCCCTCTGCTCACTTCCTCGATCTGTTGGATGGCTGACCAATTTAGGAACTTGTGCTTAAAGGCCAGGAAAGGTGTTCACAATCGCACATTTAACCAGGTTTGTTTCACAGGAGAGAGTAGCAGAGCTGGAAGGGACCTTGGAGGTCTTTGAGTGCAACTTCCTCGTCAAAGAAGGTGCCCCTATATACCATTCTAGACAAATGGCTGTCCGGTCTCTTTCTTAGAAAGCTCCAGTGATGGAGCACCCCAACACATCTGGTGGCAAGCTGTTCCACGGGTTAATTGTCTTAACAATCTGAAAAATCCACCCATGGAACAGGAGGTTGTGAAAGCTTCATCACTGGACACTTTCAAGAAGAGATTGGATTGCCATCTGTCAGAAACGGTGTGGGGGGGGGGGGAGTCTCGTGCTTGGGGCGGGGGTTGGAATAGATGACCTACGAGGGCCCCTTCGCGACTCTGTTTACTCTGTTTAAGTCTTCTTAAAAGCTCCAGTGATGGAGCACCAGCAACTTCTGAAGAACCAAGGGATTAATCCAATCCAATCGGTCCAGTTCGCACAAGTTGAAACTTCATGTTATTTCTCCATGGTTTAGGATGTATTGCTAGCTCCATCTCTTTGGTTATTCTATCCCTGAAGGTATGAGGCAGAAGGGTTCTTTGAGGACATCTAGCTCAGCCCCTTGGCTTAGTACCAAATACAGGAGAATATTTGTGAATCAGAGTTGAAATGAGAGTTGTTTCATGACCTAACTAGGTAACTTCATCAGTTAGTAGCATTGATTGTGTTCCCTAGTTTGGGTCTTGAAACGTCTGCAAGAAAACCACCAAGCTCAGAGAGCACCAAGGACCCCACAGTCCTTTTCCTCCCCCTTCCTCCTCCCCCTCCTCCTCCTCCTCCTCCTCCTCCTCCTCCTCCTCCTCCTCCTTTGCTCTTCAAACCCCATAGTCTTCTGGCACTGATGGTGTTCCCTAGTTGGGTCTTGAAACGCCTGCAAGAAAACCACCAAGCTCAGAGAGCACCAAGGACCCCACAGTCCTCCTCCTTCTAAGTAAGTTTGATTTTATTTATAGGCTGCCCAATCCCGAAGGACTCCGGGAGGCTTACAGAAGGGAAGAGAAAGAAAATAAAAGAAGGTAAAAATAAAATAAGACAAGTTAAAACGACACAAATGCATTCATTTCAATCGGGGCTGGACCTCAACAATGCGGTCAACAGCCCCAGGCCTGCCGGAATAGCCAGGTCTTGACAGCATTTCTGAAGGCCATGAGAGTGGGTGAGGTCCGGATTTCTGGGGGTAGTTCGTTCCAAAGGGTCGGGGCAGCCACAGAGAAGGCCCTCCTCCGGGGAGCCGCCAGCCGACATTGTCTGGCTGACGGCATCTGAAGGAAGCCCATCCTGTGTGATCTCACCGGCCCTGGGAGGAGCGTGGCAGTAGGCAGTCTCGCAGGTGGTCTCCTCCTCCTCCTCCTCCTCCTCCTCCTCCTCCTCCTTTGCTCTTCAAACCCCATAGTCTTCTGGCACTGATGATGATCCCTAGTTGGGTCATGAAATGCCTGCAAGAAAACCACCAAGCTCAGAGAGCACCAAGGACCCCCACAGTCCTCTTCTCTCCTCCTCCTCCTCCTCCTCCTCCTCCTCCTCCTCCTCCTCCTCCTCCTCCTCCTCCTTTGCTCTTCAAACCCCATAGTCTTCTGGCACTGATGATGATCCCTAGTTGGGTCATGAAATGCCTGCAAGAAAACCACCAAGCTCAGAGAGCACCAAGGACCCCACAGTCCTCCTTCTCCTCCTCCTTCTCCTCCTCCTCCTCCTCCTCCTCCCTCCCAGCACTGATGATGTCCCCTAGTTGGGCCATGAAACGTCTGCAAGAAAACTACCAAGCTCAGAGAGCACCAAGGACCCCCACAGTCCTCCTCCTCCTCCTCCTCTTCCCCTCCCTCCTCCTCACATTGATAATATTGCCTACTTTTGGGGAATGAAAGGACTGCAAGAAAGCCACCAAGCTCAGAGAGCATCCGGGACATCTCTGGTTAGTGCAGGGATTCCACCAGGAACCAAAGTGAAAGCCTTCATTGACCAGGAAATTCTTTCTGGGTTTCTGAGGTCCAATTCGTGTGTCCTTCTTGC
>NC_045550.1:70509565-70514565 GCF_009769535.1 Thamnophis elegans
CGCTGTCGCAGCAGCGCAACATACCAGCCAGGAGGTGACCACGTTTACGAGCAGCCACCCGGCAATCGGGCAGAGCGCCACTCACCGACCCAGTGATATCCCAAAGGCGCTAAGCCGCGTGGTGCTCTGCCCTCCCCCACAGCTCCCACGGCTTGGCGCATTCAGGATACCCTTAGGTCAGTGCATGGCGCTCTGCCTGGATGGAAAGGGAGGTTGTGCGAGCGCCTGTTCGGTCCCCAGCTGGTGTGCCTCACAGCCTCGACATGCCCTGGCCCAGCTCTCCCTGCAGGGCCAGTGGCTGCAGTGGCGGCGGCTCTCCGAGCATAACCTATTCCCCGGCTTCCAAACTCCGGAGATCCAGAGCCGAATCTTTTGGCAGCCGCCGCCCTGGGAGTACACTCTATGGTTGTGGGCTGGCTGTGGCAGAGCGTACTCCCAAAGCGTACAACCATAGAGCGTATTCCCAGAGTGGCAACGTCCGGAAGACTCGGCATCCTACCTCCGTGCTTCGGAAGCCGCAGAAAAAAGCCACGCGGCGGAGGCAGCAGAGATATAGCAATAGCAATAGCCGTTAGACTTATATACCGCTTCATAGGGCTTTCAGCCCCCTCTAAGCGGTTTACAGAGTCAGCATATCGCCCCCAACAACAATCCGGGTCCTCATTTCACCCACCTCGGAAGGATGGAAGGCTGAGTCAACCTTGAGCTGGTGAGATTTGAACCGCCGAACTGCAGATAGCAGTCAGCTGAAGTGGCCTGCAGTACTGCACCCTAACCACTGCGCCACCTCGACCAAGCAACGCGAGTCTACCCCCCCCCCCCCGTTCCTGCGGCTTGGCGCCTTCAGGATACCTCTAGGTCGGTGAACGGCGCTGTGCCTGGCTGGAGGGGGGGGTTGTTTTCAGGGGAGGGTTTACATTTTTTGCCCACCCGAAAAACGTGGCACGGCCTTATTATCAGGACATGTTGTATTTTCGGGGAAACACGGTAGTCCCAGGCGCCCCCTGTCCTGGGTTCAGGTGAGTCTCCTTTGTGACCTTCCCAGCTAGTTTCAGACAAGCAAAGATCAAGGGAGGAACCGGATTTGCTCAATGACCTCATGCTTTACTTAACAACCACGAGAAGAAAGGTCACAGAATGGGGTGCAACTCACTCAGGCACCCTCTCCCATCTTACAGAAGAATAGAATCAAGGTGAGGTGAAGTGTTGGCCACAGGTGAAATACGGCATCCAGTTTTGGTCACCGTATGATATAAAAAAAGGGATGTTGAGACCCTGGAAAGGCTGCAGGGAAGAGCAACAGAAAGGACGAATGGAGTAAGAGAGCTAGTGGGGGCCGTCTGAAGTTGCAGGAATTGGGTAGGGGGAGTCTAGAGGAAAGAAGGACTAGGAGGGTCTTCCAATAATTGAGCGGGGGGGGGGTGGCCCCCGAAGAGGAATGGGTCCAGCTATTCTCCAAAGCACCCGAGGGCAGGAGAAGATGCAACGGATGGAAACTAATGCAGGAGAGAACCTGGAACTAAGGAGAAACTTCCCGACAGTGAGACAATTAACCAGTGGAACAACTGGCCACCAGAAATTCTGGGTGCTCCATCGCTGGGGGCTTTTAAGAAAGATTGGACAGCTGTTTGGCTGGAATGGTATATAGTAGTGGTCTCCAACCTTGGCAAAGTTAAGACCTGTGGACTCCAACTCTCAGAGTTCCTCAGCCAGCTTTGCTGGCTGAGGAACTCTGGGAGTTGAAGTCCACACAAGGTTGGAGAGGGCTTGAGCAGAGGGCTGGACTAGAAGACCTCCAAAGTCCCTCTCAACTCTTGTTATTCTTTGCTGGCTGAGGAACTCTGGGAGTTGAAGTCCACAAGTCTTAAAGTTGCCAAGGTTGGAGACCACTGCTATACAGGGTCTCCTGCTTGAGCTGAGGGCTGGACTGGAAGACCTCCAAAGTCCCTCTCAACTCTTGTTATTCTTTGCTGGCTGAGGAACTCTGGGAGTTGAAGTCCACAAGTCTTAAAGTTGCCAAGGTTGGAGACCACTGCTATACAGGGTCTCCTGCTTGAGCAGAGGGCTGGACTGGAAGACCTCCAAAGTCCCTCTCAACTCTTGTTATTCTTTGCTGGCTGAGGAACTCTGGGAGTTGAAGTCCACAAGTCTTAAAGTTGCCAAGGTTGGAGACCACTGCTATACAGGGTCTCCTGCTTGAGCAGAGGGCTGGACTAGAAGACCTCCAAAGTCCCTCTCAACTCTTGTTATTCTTCCTAAGTCATGGAAATTCGTCTCCCCACTGTGGTTTTAAGAGAAGGACTCTTAAGAGCCAGCAACAGGGAGCCTGGGGGGAGTGGGGGACCTTGTGAAAGAGCTGAGCAGCAGCTCGAAAGAAGGAAAGTGGAACAAGTTATGGATTCCTGGACGCCCCACACCCTCCCTCCGCAGGGAGCAGGACTTCGCAGCTCCTCTGGAGCTGAGCTTGCCAGGACGCTTCAGAAGCTGCCTTAGATCTCAGCACTGGATTCCTTCTGTCAACAGCTCCCTTGTTGTTCAGGGTGTTGGCTCTAAATTAAATCCAGAGTCAGGGATCAGAGAAGTTGCAGAAAAGCCTTCATGTTCCCAGTGGGACGTGGTGTTTGGGCAACCTCCATCCGCACCCGAAGTTCTCAGAAGACGGAGGGAAAACAAACATTATCACCACCATGGTTGTCATCTTTGGAATGGGATCCTGAACTCCCATTCTTAATCACCTCCTGCCCTTCGTGGTCTTCCCCCAAGAACGTTTCCTCAGAAGCCGTTGCTAATTCCTTCTTGTGGACAGGAAGTTCCTGGCCCAAGAATAATTAGATGCTCGGCACTCCATGGCCAAAGTAGCCACCTTTCTCCAGCGGACACTTCGAAAGACACATCACTAGTCCTAGTACCGTTCTTTTTAAAGACTTGGCGTTTGAAGGGAAGAAGGAGATCTGGTGGAGAGAAGGAGGAGGAAGAGAACTGGTGGAGGAAAAGGAGTAAGAGAAGGGGAATTTCTGGGGGAGAAGAAGAAAGAGAAGGAGAATCGATGGAGGAGAAAGAGAAGGGAAAGGAGAACTGGTTGAGGAGAAGGCAAGCTGGTGTAGGAGGAGGAGGAGGAGGAGGAGAATTGGTAGAGGGAAAGGAGAAGGAGAAATGCTGGTGGAGAAGGAGCAGAGAAGGAGAAGGGGAAAGATAACTGGTGGAGGAGAAGGAGGAGAGAAGGAGAAGGGGAAAGACAACTGGTGGAGGAGAAGGAGGAGAGAAGGAGAAGGGGAAAGAGAATTAGTGGCACAGAAGGAGAACTGATGGAGGAGGAGGAGGAGAAGGTGATAGAGAAAGAGAACGAGAAGGAATTATGGAGGTGGTGATGGAGGAGGAGGAACTTCTGGCTCCAGAAGGACAGAGGACATCCCACGATAACTGGTAACTGAGATGAGCAGAACATTTCCTTTCCTGGGGAACCACTCGCCACATGACATGCCTCCTGAGCAAACAGTACCAACTATGTTCTCCAAGTGGTCTATGGAGCAGCAGCTAAGCCAACATCCTTGATCTCAACCGCAGAAGATTGTCTTGAAGACTTCAGAGTCATGAAGATGGAAGACCAGTACCAATCCCTCTGCCTTGCATGTTTAAGGTCCTAATTGGGGGTGGGTGGGCACCCTCAGTTACTTTCTCCAGATCCAGAGGAAGGGAAACCCACCGCCCAGCTCCACCCCACCACTTCAGATCTACCACCTGCCCTTAAAACAGAGAACAGGGAACGGTGGTCCTTCTAGGACTTGTGGACTTCAACTCCCAGAATTCCTGAGCCAGCCACGTTACTGTGTCTCAGGAATTCTGGGAGTTGAAGTCCACAAGTCCTAAAAGGTCCGTCGTTCCCCCCACCCGTGCTTTAAAAGTGAAAAACATGGTTTTAAACACCTTCCCAATAAACCCGTGTTTCTCAACCTTGGCAACTTGAAGATGTCCGGACTTCAACTCCCAGAATTCCCCAGCCAGCATTTGCTGGCTGGGGAATTCTGGGAGTTGGAGTCCGGACATCTTCAAGTTGCCAAGGTTGAGAAACACTGCAATAAACCAATGCAGCGTTCGGCTGGATGCTTTGGTCTAGTCTAGTGGTTAAAGCACCAGGCTAGAAAACCAGGAGGTGGCGAGTTCTAGTCCTCCCTTAGGCACAAAAGCCAACTTGAGGGGGGCAGTCCTTCTCTCTCATCCCAATTTACCTGAGCTGGAACAGGAGGAAAAGGGAGTACAGGCAGTCCTTGACGTGTGACCACAATTCAGCCCCAAATCTCAGTCACTAAGCAAGACAGTTAAGTGAATTTTGCCCCGCTTTATGACCTCTCTTGTTAAGTGAATCACCACGGTCCTTAAGTTAGTTAACTAATTTCCCTAGTGGCTTTAGAACCTGCGTTTTGCAGAGGGAAGTTTTTCTTAGAGACGAAGTTGCATGTCCATTTTTCTCCGCACCCAAAGGAGGACAGCTCATTGCCCAAAATTCTGGCTATTTGTTAAAAAATACACAGGAAATGAATGATGGTGCAAAAAATTGCCAGTAATTGTCTTTAAAAAAAAAACGTCGGGAGGCCAAACCTAATACTTATCTCGCAGAGAGGTCGTTTCGGCTGCCTTGGGAGTTCTAGATTCCCTTGGCTGATTTCCTGCACCGCCCTTGAACCCAGAAAAAGCAGCGGTTGGTCCCCGGAGGGCCACGGGGGACCCTCCTTCTTCCCTCCCCCCCCCAAGGGCCACACCTGATGGAGGCCCTTAGCCTGGCTGGGCTGAGGCTCCAGGTGGGCAAATATCACCTACGAAGGTGAAGAACAGCGGCAGGATTAGAGTATGTCAACTCTAATGAAGGGAAAAACTGGGTGGGGGGACATGATAGCCGCTTCCGATATTTGAGGGGCTGCCCCAAAGGAGAGAGAGGGGGGGGGTGTTTCAACTTATTCTCCAAAGCACCCGAAGGCAGGACAAGAAGCAACAGATGGAAACTA
>NC_045550.1:70517065-70562065 GCF_009769535.1 Thamnophis elegans
TTGAGAGGCTTCCACAGAGAGGAGGAAGGGGGTCCGGCTATTCTCCAAAGCACAAGAAAGAGAGAGAGAGAGAGAGAGAGGGAGGGAGGGAGGGAGGGAAGGAAGGAAGGAAGGAAGGAAGGAAGGAAGGAAAAATAATGAAAAAAGAAAAAAGAGAGAGATGCTAGTTTAGAGAAGAGAAGGACCAGGGGAGACAGGAGAGCATCTTCCAGTATTGGAGGGGCTGCCCCAGAGAGGAGGAAGGGGGCCAAGCTATTCTCCAATGCCAGAGAAGGAAGAATGGATGGAAACTGACCAAGGAGAGATTCAACCTGGGAATAAGGAGGAACTTTCTGATGGTGAGAACCATCAAGCCATGGAATAGAAGTTGTGGGAGCTTCATCCCTGGAGGCTTTCAAGAAGAAACTGGACTGCCATCTGTCAGGAAGGGTATTTAGGGTCTCCTGCTTAGGCTGGGGGTGGACGGACTAGATGACCTCCAAGGTCCCTTCCGACTCTGCTAGTCTGCAGTCTGTACCCCTGGCTGACCCTTTCCAGGGAGTTGTTGGGCCTCGGGTGATGCCCAGCCAACAGTCTGATCACCCCCCTGACGAGTTTTGCTCTTCTCCTCCTCTCCATCCGGATGGCGTCTTTCTTCCCAAGATCGTTCCACCTCTTCTTCTTGGCACCCACCGGACTGCTGGCGTATTGTTCCTGGAATCCTTCGGAGGACTCGAACAGGGTGCGGCCTTCGCACATTCCGTTTTGCAAAAGCTGCACCCTCTCAGCTGGCTCCACAAACAGCCAGCCAGTGGGTCAGGAATGCGCCCTCCACGGCTTTGCAAGGGCGGGGAAGAAGGTGCAGCCGGAAACTGTCCCGCGGGGGCCAGCTACCCCTTCAAAAACAGCTCGAGGGGCATCTGGGGGGTGGGGGGCTGGGCAAATAGCCAACACCCAGCGGTGGCCACCAGATGCGCCAAGAGTAACATCCCTTTCCTGGATTCCAGCAACCCCGGGGTGGAAGGCAGGGCGGCCCCGAAAGGAAGATTTGTGTTCCTAGGATACATTTCCCCATTTAGGACTTCCCAATCATGATGACTATCGCCACCTGGACATCTGGTTCTGCTTAGCTGCACGGGGGGATCCGTCGCGGGGGTGGGGGTGGGGAATCAAGAAGACAAGGATTGCAGGAAACATCTGATGCCCCCACCCCCACCCCTCAGTCTGTGCTCCGTGAAACCCCCAAAGTTGCTCTTAAGCTCCCCAATTGCTTCCTTGCAAGATGACGGCGCTGACTGGAGTTTAAATTAAAAGGTTTGAGCTCCTCAAAAAGGCTTAAATAGCAACGACAGGGAAAGCCACTAGCACAGGGGTGTCGAACTCAAGGCCCGGGGGCCGGATCCAGGGTGACAGGTGCCTGCGGTGCCTCTGCTACCAGAAATGGCTATGCTCCACATCTGTCTTAGTGGGTCCCTGATGCTTCTCTGAGCTTGCTTCATGATCCAAACTAGGGAACATTATCAGTGCTAGAATGGACTTGGATCTGTGAGTGGGGAGAGGAGGAGGAGGAGGACTGGGGCGTCCTTGGTGCTGTCTGAGATTGGTAGATTTCTTGCAGACATTTCATAGCCCCAACTAGGTAACATCATCAGTGCTAGGTGGAAGAGGAGTTTGTGCAGAAGAGGGAGGAGAAGGAGAAAGAGAAAGAGAAGGAGAACCATGGGACCCTTGATTCTCTCTGAGCTCGGTGGTTTTCTTGCAGACGTTTCATAACCCAACTAGGGAACATCATCAGTGCTAGAAGGGAGGGGAGGGTTTGTGGAGAGGAGGAGGGGGAAGTGAGCCTGGATTTCACTAGCACCCAAACCTGCCCACGTATTTACCCAGGTTGACCAAGGAACCAGGGAATCCCCCAGAAGGGGAAGGTGTCAGAGAAACTCAAGATGGTGGTGAAGAAGACTTGAATGCATCTGCTGCTCAGCTCCCACCCACTCCGGGTGCAACTGTGCATTTGGAAGTCAACCTTTCAGGCCTTCAGCCGTCTTATCTTTTGGGTCTTTGGCCTGCTAAAGCCAAAGATTCTATTCTGCTATGCATTTCCTATAGCGGGAAAATGGGATTGTATGGAGTTAGATGCTATGTAGCCATAACAACATTCTTTCTAGAAAACCAAGGTCATCCTTTGTCTCTGCACCTCTGCACCTGACCGGAACTGGATGGGTGGAAGCTGTCAGCATGGCAATGGGAGATGGGACCCTGGGATAGACTGGTGGGTGTGGGGGGGGGGGGCAAGATCTTTAACTTCCAACTGGGTGGGGGAAACCGGGAAGCTTTCAGATTTGGGTTTTCCCAGCTGTGCCAACGTGGCTCTCTTCATAAATTGGGACTTTGAGGAATCCTTTGCCTCGGACTCTGATTTAATTTTGGGTGCTATTTGGAAACCTGGCACCACCTTCCATTGCACCCTCACAGCCTGGGCTTCTCTGGCCTTCCCCACCGATGCCTTTCTGTGGGTGATGGGTTTTGCAACCCAACACCGATACCCCAAAGCGGGCGGCCGTGCTTGTGACTCTCCCTTGCCTTTCTTTCATAAGACGGGAGGCCTTTGATGTGCTTCCAACTAGCACAACGGGAGGAAGACGCCCAGAGCCGCAATGTCGTGGTGGTGGCCTTCATCTCCCCCGAGAGGACGGTGGGTTTCCAAGATGACGCAGAGGGAATGGAGCAGAGGTTCTAGGGAAGGTTTGGAACCAACCGAGGTCTGGCTGAGGGACCGTGGCAAGAGCTGAAATTCCAGCGATGGGAATTGCCGAAGGAGCGAAGGACCTTCCCAGAAGCAAGCGAAGACTTGTCTTAACTTCACACGGCACACGTGAAAGTGTGCGGCTCTTGCAGAAGACAACGGAAGAGAAGCTTTGGCAGAGCAATGCACAGCTGGTCCACCAAAGGACATCTAGTCTGGGTGGGGCCATAGTATAGATGGAAAAAAGAGGCGGAGTCTGGGCGGGGCTATTGGATGGATCAAGAGAGCCGAGGTGGCACAGTGGTTAAGGTGCAGTATTGCAGGCTACTTCAGCTGACTGCTATCTGCAGTTCAGTGGTTCAAATCTCACGGGCTCAAGGTTGACTCAGCCTTCCATCCTTCCGAGGTGGGTGAAATGAGGACCCGGATTGTTGTTGGGGGTGATATGCTGACTCTGTAAACCGCTTAGAGGGGGCTGAAAGCCCTATGAAGCGGTATATAAGTCTAACTGCTATTGCTAAGAAGCTCCTGCTAGTGAAAAAGGGGGCGGAGACTGGGCGGAGCCATGAGATGACTAGATAAGGTCTGGGGAAAAGGGGCGGAGACGGGGTGGGGCCAGGCGATAGATATAGAAACTCTTGCTCATGAAAAAAGAGCGGAGACTGGGTGGGGGCATTGGACGGATAAAGATACTCCTGGGAAAAGGGGTGGAGACTGGGAGGGGCTATAGGATGGAGAAAGGAGCATCTACTAGTGAAAAAAGGGGGCGGAGACTGGGCGGGGCAATGGAGTGCATAGGAGCTCCTGATTGGTCTCTGAGAGGGAGTCAGATTCTGCCCCAGGGACTCCCAGTGTAGATGGGAGGCGATACGGTCTTCCCACTCATCCGCCTTTTCTGGTTGCCAAAATATTCTGCGTATTTCTTCCCTCCTCCCTGGACAGATTGTGCCACATTTTGTGCCCCAGCCAGAGGCTCACCTGGATGCATTCATACAGGTTGGCCAAGAAGAACTAATCTACTCTATGATTCTGTTCTGTTCTGTTTTGTTCTGTTCTGTTATTTTATTCTATTTTGTTTTCTGTTCAATTATTCTCTCTACTCTACTCTATGTTCTCTTCTCTTCTCTTCTCTTCTACACTCTATGTTCTACACTCTCTGCTAAGCACTCTGTAAAAGATTAAAAGCACAAATAAAGTTCTTCAATTTATTTATTATTTAGTTAGTTATTGGATTTATTTGCTGCCCGTCTCGTAGCAAACAATCCTGGGCAGCTTCCTGCATTCAAACTAACCCTAACAGATCAACATATTTAAAAGAGTCACAGAAAAGCAATTGGAATAAAATCCATCAGGGTGGAGAAAGAGGGAGCCAAGAGGGCGCACAGAGAGGAGGAGGTGGGCGTTCTCCACTCCATCAGGCACCTCCAGAGAGCCATTTCCCAGCTCCTGGGAAGAGGGTTCGAATCGAGGCTGGTCCCAAGAACAGGAGCTGCCTGGGAGTGCCTGGGCACGAGGGAGGGGCAGCCGTGCAGGACAGGTTCTTCCTGAGACTGAATTTGGGGTGACTCCCAGCCCAAAGAGGCTCCCGCTAATATGAATCAGGCAGCCACGCCACCCCTTTGCTCGAGAGTCCCAGAAAAACTCTGTTGGACCTTCTGCAAAAGTGGGGTTGGTTCTCCCTCACAGGGGTGCCTCTGGTCATGTGCAGAGTGCATTTGCTGCATCTTGAGGAGCAACACCCCCCCCCAAAATCGGTCAGGAAGTTTGGGGTGCAGAATCCAGAGGTTGAGGTTTCCCCATCCAGGAACCAGAGAAGGAGGCCCAGCATTCTCAACTCTTTTAAGACTCAGTGTTGGAGCAAGAAAAGGAGGGAAGAGGGAGCCTCTGAGCATGCGCAGAGTGTCTTTCCAGCACTTAAGCCAGCCAGGGCTTCTGACTTCCAGGAAAGGTTCCTAACAGGAGGTTCTAGTGTTTCTCAATCTTGGCAGCTTTCAGATGGTGGACTCCAACTCCCAGAATTCCCCAGAATGAAAGCTGGGTGACTTTTGGGCCAATCACCTGGAGACGGTGAGTTCTAGTCCTGCCGTAGGCATGAAAGCTAGCTGGGTAAACCAATCACCAGGTGACAGTGAGTTCTAGTCTTAGACATGAAAGCCAGCTGAGTGATTTGGGGCTCAGCAATTGCACTTTCTTGGGTTTTTCCTTGAAAGTGTTTCGCTTCTTATCCAAGAAGCTTCTTCAGTTCAGCACCCAGATGTTCTGAAGAACTGAAGGAGCTTCTTGGATGAGAAGTGAAACGTTTTCAAGGGGGGGAAAACCCCAAGTAACTCCAGTTGGCTTTGGGGGGGGGGGTAAACACCTTTGGGACAATCACGTCCTGGATGATTGAGAATCCCATAGACTCGTAAGCACACATAAGTGCGCTTCTTTATAACCATGTCCCTGTTTCTCTGGCGTGTGGGAGAAGGACAAGATAGAAGAAGAAAGCACCTCTCTGGTGCCTTTGGGGGGGTCCCTGCCCCTGGATGAAAAATCATCTTTTGCACAACAAGACAAAGAGGTCCTTCTACATTCACACAATCTGCAGAACTGTCACCAACCACAGTTCCAGGGTTTGCATCATTTGCAAAAGCCCAACGGAGAAGCCGAAAACCCTCTCATCCAGTCCTACTCAGATCTTCTGGTTCTCACAACTGTCTCCCTCCCAAACTACACAACCCTGTTTTAACCGAGCTTAGCAGTTCTCTGAACGACTTCAGGGGGGGATGCATCTTCGGATGAGTAAACACAACACAACCCTGTGTTATTTGCAATTCACCCTCCTGTCAGTTTGGCCCTTCCTGTTGCCAGCAGCGCCCAGTTTTCAAAAGTGTGCGCTCGTAAGAGTCGGGTTTAATGAATGCAAAGTGTGAAATTCCCACCCCGAGGCCTAACTGTTGCCCTGACTGTCAAAAGTTGCCTTTTCAAATCGATCAGGGCCTCTTCAGAGTTTGCTGACAGCAGAATTTCTCCATCGTTCGGCAATTACGTGCCGTTGGAGTGTCAGCATTCAAACCTCTGATACTGGAGAAGGATTGCATGACACGAATGCGTCACTGGACAAATATTATGAAGAAGATAATTACAGAGACTTTTTTTCCCCCCTAGTTGCGTAAAACCTTCGCCTCTGGAAGAGTCAGATACACATACACGGAAAATTCGCTTGTGGGCTTCATTTCTTTCAAGCGCTCAGGTTTTTAATAGTCGTTGCCTTAAACGTTCATCCTGCTTGTGCAAAAAAAGTGTGTCGGATAATAAGGTAATTAATTCAGACGCTGGGCTAACCGACTCAATCCAGTCCTTTGGATCTGGATGAACCATTCACCCGAAAGAATTAGAATTAGCGTAGAGTTACTTCATTTGACCAAGTGTCACACAAGGAATTGGTCTCCGGTTTAGAAGCTCTCAATGTACACTCAAAGCAACAGAACCACCACCACCATCATCATCATCATCATCATCATCATCATCATCATCATCATCATCATCACAATACCAATAAGAGGAAGTAGTAAAGAAGATAAGAAAGGAGAAAGATCCCATCTAGTTACTGGCGTACCGGGTGTAGGGGTTCAAACAACGCGTAAAATTTCAGAAAATTTAACTATCGGCTGTCGCAAACTAGTAAAGACGCAGCACAGCCAATGGCTGAAAAACTTTCAAACTTAAACTTTACAAAACTTGGAAAGTTAAACTTAACTACAAAAAGATTTGGGAGCAAACGTTCAAATCTACAAATATTTTCTTTTACCAGATTCAGCAGGGATATAAGCCAAGCTGGACTCAAGGAATATGGGGACTCAAGTAAGGCAGTATCTACCAGCCTCACTCTCCCCCAGACTCCCATCGGGGTCTTTGACTCATCCAGAGAGACCCCTCCCCACCCATCAAGGGACTTGGGCTCACCCAACACGTTCACACCTGAGAAGCGATTAGACTAATAAGATGAACCGATATCCGTGGTTGGTTCTGCATTTTGCCCAGCTATGGGTGGTGGAGGGCACCGTTGGACCCCAGAAAGTGGGGTAGTTCGGCAGCCCTAGGAAATGTGTTGTGCGAAGGCAGCCTAGGGAGACCCTCTTCTTCTCCCCCACCTCAAGAAGGGCATCCCAGGTGAGGCTTACCTTGCAACTTGAGAAGGGAGTCGTAAAATTTGCATTGCATTTGCCCCGTGCTCTGCGTGACGCAGGACATCCACAGGCCTTCGAAAATGGATTGGGCAGTGACTATGTTCTCCCCCGCGTTGGAGAGCACCTTCCAATGGGGCATGGCCGTGCTGACCACGATGCCAATCCAGCCGATGAAAGCCAGGATGAAGCCCACCATCTGGAGACCCCCATTAGCCATCCTGCTTCAACGATGCTGCAAGACACAGGACCCAGCTGGACCAAGAGAGAGAGAGAGAGAGAGAGGCAGCAGCTGGATGGGGCTGGCGCTGGAGAAGGTGCCCCGAGCAAATCTGGATGGTTCTTCAAAGCAGAGAGAGACTGCGCCTGGCAAAGGAGGCTCTTCTTCTGGGTCTTCTGGGTTTTTTTGTAATCCAGAAGTTTCTCCAGAGCGCACGGCTGGATTCAGAACTGGGAAGTGAAGCTCGCAACATCTGCGCTGCCTTTTAAACCAGGTGCCTTTCCATCGCCCCCTGGTGGTTTCACTTGGCCATTTCACTGAAAGTCCCGCCGTTCCTCCCTCCCTCCCCCCCCCCCCGTAGCACATCTGGGTCACACCCTCACCTTCTTTGTTATTTTTAATAGCAATAAGAACTTTTTTAAAAAAAATTCTTTTTCCAAGTAATTTGGATCTTTTTTGCTTCCCAGTTTTGCACGAAGTCAACCGTCGCAGAAATCTGTGTTGGATTTACAGGACGTTTAAGGTTGATGCCTCCCTTCGGGAATGCAGCCTGTTCCCTACCTGGCCACAGGTGACTCACCTGCACAGGTAGAGCAGAACCTTCGGGTGAGAGTGGATGTATACCGCATGTCGAAACGGGTTCAGGAGGCGCCTCCTGAACCATATCCCAGTTCAGGAAAACCCATTCTTTATTATTTACGTCAGTCCCCAAAATTTCCCTCGCTAAGAAAAGCAGCCGTTACGTGAATCACTGCACTTGCTCACCCCGTTTTACGACTTTTCTCTCCACAGCTGTTAAGTGAATCACTGCGGTCGTTAAGCGAATCCGGTTTCCACATGGACTTGGCTTGTCGGATGGTCGCCAAAGGGGAACTACGTGACCCCCAGGATGCTGCAACCGTCATAAATATGAGTCAGTTGCCAAGCTTCTCAGTTTTCATCACGTGACCAGTGTGAAAAAGTGTGAAAAACGACCATGTGTCACTTTTTCCACGGCTGCTCTAACTTTGAAGGGCCCCTAAATGAACAGAATTCAAGCAGGAGACCCTAGACCATTTCAATCCATCAGTTAATCAGAATAGAGCTGGAAGGGACCTTGGAGGTCTTCTAGTCCAGCCCCCTTCTCAAGCAGGATACCCTAGACCATTTCAATCCATCCATCAATCGGAATAGAGCTGGAAGGGACCTTGGAGGTCTTCTAGTCCAGCCCCCTTCTCAAGTAGGAGACCCTAGACCATTTTAATCCATCAGTTAATCAGAATAGAGCTGGAAGGGACCTTGGAGGTCTTCTAGTCCAACCCCCTGCCCAAGCAGGAGACCCTAGACCATTTCAATCCATCCATCAATCAGAATAGAGCTGGAAGGGACCTTGGAGGTCTTCTAGTCCAGCCCCCTTCTCAAGCAGGAGACCCAGGAGACTCTTCTTTAAAAAACCTCCAGTATAAATCAACGGTTCTTAATTCAAGGACCCCCCCCCCACTGCGTTTATTAATGTTTCATGCCACCCATCTCCCCTCCGCCCCAAGTGACTCTGGGGGTCTTACCAGTCATCAAACTGGTAAAGACTAATTAAAAGATTAAAAGGACACAGTTTAAAACATTATTAAAAATTGCTTGTTCCCCAGATTTGCCCCTTGCACCCATCAAAGGCTTGAGAGGGGGGGAGGGGCTATCTGGGGCTTCCCGTCAGCCGGGAGGGGTGTGTGTTTGTGTGTCTGTGTGGACACTGGGCTGTGTTTATTTATTTTTGTTTACCCCACTGAGTTGTCTAACCTGACACACTCCTAAGGACCGACAGTGGTGTTCAACTCATTAAGAACATTTTCCCACAAATTAAAAACCAACATCACAAACCCATGAGCCACACTGTCTTGGGAAAAGACGGAAGCACCAGACGGGCGGTTCTCGACTTACAACGGCTCCAAGTGACAGCTGAAAACATACGACAAGTCCTCACGCTTACGGCTAACACAGCATTCCCCATGGTTATGGGATTGAAATTTGGCCACTTGGCCACAGGCATCGTATTTATGCTGGTTGCAGGGTTATGTGATCAACATGTGTGGCCTTCCCAGCTTGGTTGGTGGGTGGGTGGGGTTTGCTGGATGCACTTAATGACTGTGTGACTCACTTAACAACCAGAGTGATTCCCTTAACAACCGGGATGAAAAAAAAGGTTGCAAAATCAGCCAAGACTCATTAAAGCAACTCTCTTAAGCCAGTTTTCCTGCTTCGTATCTAAAGTTCTGGTTCTAATGGTGGTCATAAGTCGAGGACATGAGTCAAACTCTCTACTCTCTTGCACCCCCTGCCTCCTGACATAGGACACACTTTTTTTTTTGTGCTAATTTCCCTTTTCCTGCCAACATATCTAAAAACGTGTCTTTCCATTGCTTTTCGCTTGTTACAGAAGGCATATATTGTTATAGAATAACAGAGATGGAAGGGACCTTGGAGGTCTTCTAGTCCAACCCTCTCTTAGGCAGGAACTCCTACTTCAGACAAATGGCTCTCCAATCTCTTCTTTAAAACTTCCAGTGTTGGAGAATTCACAACTTCTGGAGGCAACTTATTAATTGTTCTGTTAGGAAATTTCTCCTTAGTTCTAAGTTGCTTGTCTTAAGCTGCTTTGCGCTGTTTTTCTGCAGGAATTCTCTACTTGCTAGATTTATTTATTTTTAAAAGAAGATTTTTCCTGGAAATGGAGATTCTCAAACATCCAGGTCCTCCTTGTCCCAAAGGTGCATTTTTTTTCCTCAAGGCAACTGGGATTTCTGGTTTTTCTTTGGAGACGTTTCACTTCTCATCCAAGAAGCTTCTTCAGAGCTAAAGAAGCTTCTTGGGTGAGAAGTGAAAGAAAAGAAAAAACAAGAAAGTCCATCTGCCTCTTGAAAAAAAGCACCTTTGAGATTCTCCCTGGAAGTTTTCCAGAAAAGTCTGGACAACCATTTCTCCGGGATTTTAGAAGGACTCCTGCCTTGGACAGGGGGTTGGACTAGATGACCTTCAAGATCCCTTCTGGTCCTATGATTCTGCAACTCTATGATTCTCCTTTTCCTGGGCATGCATGTCTCTTTCATCACCTAGCCCCCTCAAAAAAAAAACACCCCTTTGCCTCTACAATGCCTTACTAAATGAACCCCACATTTTATTTTTCTCTCGTTAAGAATGCACGGAGATTCCTTCCAATATCCTTCTTGTTTTGGTCAGACTTTCCCATCGTCCTGAGGATTGCTCGGCACGAGATCCTATTCGGTAGCCCTCTCTCTCTCTCTCTCTCTCTCTCCCTCTGCTTGTTGTCGTTGGCTCTCTTGAAATCCTGTGTTTGACTTGGAGCAAGGATGTTTTCCCGAGCGAAACTTGGCTCCAATCCTCCATGGCTCATTTTGCAATTCTAGATGCCAAAGAGGTTTATATCCGAGGGGTTCAAAGATACATTGGACTTGAACCCAAGTTTTTTTTTTTTCATGCTTTTTCCTCCCCGGGTTCATGAGAAGCCCAAGACCAGAGGATGCTTTTAGGATAAGTGGGGAGTCCAACGTTATCTCTCAAGATCGTATTTTTTCAGCCCAACAATATTTTGCAAAAAAAACCCCAGCTGTTTGTTGACCGATTTTTGCTCCATTCTGGGAGGCCTCCGGTGTTGTTTGCCTCCCTCCGTATAATCTAAATAATCCTGAACCAGATAGTTTTTCAGACAAGGCTCGCCCTCACCTTTGGCAAACAGACCACAGCCACCGAAAAACAAAGGTGATCGGAGCACCAGATGTTTTGAATTCAGCCCCTTCCTGGACGTTGCCTCATCTTGATGACTTGGGAGATATATATTTTATATATATATATATACCTGCTTAACTTGGAACAATTTGCTTTGCAAGTTGGCTACCGGGTGATAACGGTTATTAACGCAACCCGGGGAGCTCAACCGCAACGGGGATTGAGAAGAGGGAAAACAAACACCGCGCCAAGGAGGAGGAGAAATGGTAAACACTCAGCGTTCAATCCTCGCTCTGAAAATAGCCGCCTTATTGTCTTGGCTGCCAGTTCTGCTGAGGCTGCAGATTTGTTCCCATGTCTCCCCAGGTTTTGCAATCCTGAAGTGATGCCTCTGGCTTCTCAGCCTCATGAAATTTAAGAGGGGTGGGCTTCCACTGCCAGAATTCCCCAGCCATACTATACCCTATGTTATATTAACCAAGTTTTTCTGTTAGGATGCCCCATATATATAAAAAATGTCATTTACTATATGAAGTGTTGTTGATTAATAGATGATTAGGGGACTGGAGGCTAAAACGTACGATGAACAGTTGCAGGAACTGGGCATGGCTGGTCAAGGGAAGAGAAGGACCAAGGGAGGCAAGGATAGCAGTGTTGAAATATTTGAGGGGCTGCCCCAGAGAGAAGGGGGTCAAGCTGTTTTCTAAGGCACAAGAAAGAGAAAGAAAGGAAGAAAGGAAGAAAGAAAGAAAGAAAGTGGAAGGGGGGAGGTATTGAAGGAAGGAAGGAAGGAAGGAAGGAAGGAAAAAATAATGAAAAAAGAAAGACATGGCTAGTCTAGGGAAGAGAAGGACCAGGGGAGACAGGATAGCAGCCTTCCAATATTTGAGGGGCTACCCTAGAGAGGAGGGGGTCAAGCTCTTTTCCAAGGCATAAGAAAGAGAAAGAAAGAAATAAAGAAAGAAAGAGGAAGGAGGGAGATATGGAAGGAAGGAAGGAAGGAAGGAAGGAAGGAAGGAAGGAAGGAAGGAAGGAAAAAATAATGAAAAAAGAGAGACATGGCTAGTCTAGGGAAGAGAAGGACTAGGGGAGACAGGAGAGCATCTTCCAATATTGGAGAGGAAGGAGCCAAGCTATTTTCTAAAGCACAAGAAAGAGAGAGAAAGGAAGGAAGGAAGGAAGGAAGGAAGGAGGGAGGGAAGGAAGGAAAGGAGGACAGAAGGAAGGAAGGAAGAAAAAATAATGAAAAAGGAAAGAAGAGAGACATGGCCGGTCTAGGGAAGAGAAGGACCAGGGGAGACATGATAGCATCTTCCAATATTTGAGGGGCTGCCACAGAGAGGAGGGAGGGGTCAACCTATTCTCCAAAGCACCAGAAAGCCAGACAAGGAATAATGGATGGAAACTGAGGAGAAAAGTAAGGAGAGAAGGAACTAAGGAGCAAAGATGGCTGAGTGAGGAATACTGGGTATTGAAGTCCACAAGTCTTAAAGTGGCCAAGGTTGGAGACCTCTGACATAGAGTATGTCTCAGATTTGTCAACTTGAAATTAGGTGGTCTCCAACTCCCACAATTCCCTGGCTGGGGAACTGTGAGAGTTGGAGTCCACCCATCTTCAAGTTGACCACTCTTGAGAAGCACTCATCTCATCCATCTCTTCTGCAACGTGCGATGAAACCAGCGAAGCCACCGTGAGAAGGGGCCGTCCAGCCTCTTCTTCAAAGCCTCCAGAGATATCCCAACTCCGTAGACACTCTTCCATTGTTTACAGGACTGGAGGAACCTCCTTTGAGGAAGGTTGGCCAACATCTTGCATTGCAAAGTAGGACTTCCCCTCTTTGTGTCTTGGGCAGACCCTTCACTGGACAGATTTACACCCAGGTTGTCTCCTCTCTTGGATTTCAGATGAGATGTTCGGGATTCCCAAGTCATCTCCAAGTCAGCCACTGTCCGCCCATCGGCCTTAACGTCACCAAGGCTGACCTCAGATTAGGGACCTTCTCTCCACCCAGATCCTACAGATGGTCGATTTTCCATTTGTATCTCAAGCTGGCTGAGGAACTCTGGGAGTTGAAGTCAACAAGTCCTAAAATCACCAAGGTTGGAGACCCTGCTCTGGAGAACAAGCCAAGATTAGTTGGGGTTAGCTAGGTTTTCTGGCCGTTTGGTGCCATTTGGGGTCAAGGGTTCTTAGGACAAGCATCCACAGAAGGATTTCTCCTCTTCCACAGACTTCTGAGTTGGGAGCCATAATTTTCCCTCATGGTAGTGAATTGCGGAGTTTAAATTTCTCCTTCAGGGAAAAGTCATTTCTGTTGGCCTGACACCAGTGGAAATAGGACATGCAACAAATGATGTGGCATGTTGTTAGTTGCGAAGTGCTGTCCGACCCATCGTGACCCCCCTGGACCACGTTCCTCCAGGCCTTCCTGCCCTCTACCATCCTCCGGAGTCCATTGAAGCTCACGCCGGCTCCTTGGGTGACTCCGTCCAGCCTCCTCCTTCTCTGCCGTCCCCTCCTTCTTCTTTTGCCCTCCATCGTTCCCAGCATGAGGCTCTTCTCCAGGGAGTCCTTCTTCCTTCTCCTTAGGTGGCCAAAGTACTTGAGATAGATAGATGGATGGATGGATGGATGGATGGATGGATGGATGGATGGATGGATGTTATTAGTTGCAAAGTGGTGTCCGACCCACTGTGACCCATGGACAATGTTCCTCCAGACCTTCCTGTCTTCCACCATCCTTTGGAGTCCATTGAAGCTCATGCCGACTGCCTGGGTGACTCCATCCAGCCTCCTCCTTCTCTGCCGTCCCCTTCTTCTTCTTTTGCATTCCATCGTTCCCAGCATGAGGCTCTTCTCCAGGGAGTCCTTCTTCCTTCTCCTTAGGTGGCCAAAGGATTTGAGTTTCCTCTTCAGGATCTGGCCTTCTAAAGAGCATCCAGGGTGGATCTCCTCCCGGACTGACCGGTTGGATGGCCTTGCAGTCCAAGGGACTCAATGCAGGAGTCTTCTCCTCCAGCACCAGAGTTCAAAGGCCTCCATTCTTTGGCCCTCAGCCTTCCTTATGGTCCAACTTCCACAGCCATCCATGGCAACTGGGAAAACCACAGCCTTGACTAGATGCAATTTTGTTGACAAGGTGATGTCTCACTTTTGCATTCTCTTCACCCGCATCAAGAGGCTCTTTAGTTCCTCTCCACTTTCTGCCATTCGAGTGGTAATTATGTGGCATAGAAGCCTGTAAATATCTCTCTGTCCTCCCCTTCTCCATCTCCACTCCTTCTTTCTCCTTCTCCTCTTCTTCCAACTCCATCACCATTACCATCATCCTCTCTCCTTTTTTTCCCCACCATCATGTCTTCCGTTGTGACACCTTTGCCTCCTCCTCCTCCTCCTCACCCCCACTCCTTCTCCAACTTCACCATTACTCCTCTTCCTCCTTTATTTCTTCTTCTCCTTTCCTCCCCTCCTCCTCCATTTCTCCTTCTTTTCCTTCTCCTGTTTTTCTTTCTTCTCCAGTTTTCCTCCTTCTCCATTTCCCTCCTTCTCCTTTTCTTCTTCTCCATTCCTCCTTCTCCTTTCCCCCCTTTCCCTCTTTCCTCCTCTATTTCTCCTTCTCTTTCTTCATTTCTCCTCCCTCTCCCCCTTCTCCTTTTCCTTTTCCTCCTCCTTCTTTCCTTTTCTCCTCTTTCTCCTCCTTTCCCTCTTTCCTTCTCTATTTCTCTTCTTTCTTCATTTCTCCTTCTTCTCCCCCATTTCTCCTCCTCCTCATTCCCCTTTCTCCTTTTCTTCTCTTTTTCTCCTTCTTTTCCTTCTCCACATTCTTTCTTCTTCTCCATTTCTCCATCTTCTCCTTCTCCTTTTCTCCTCCTCCTTTCCCTCCTTTTCTACCTTTCCTTCTCTATTTCTCCTTCTCTTTCTTCTTTCTCCATTTCACCTCCTCCGCCTCCCCTTCTCCTCCCCCGCCTTCTCCTTTCCTCTGCTTTTCCTTCTCCTGTTCTTCCTTCTTCCCCAGTTTTCCTTATTTCTCCCCTTCCCCCTTCCCCCTCCTCCTTTTCTTCTCTTTTTCTCCTTCTTTTCCTTCTCCACATTCTTTCTTCTTCTCCATTTCTCCATCTTCTCCTTCTCCTTTTCTCCTCCTCCCTTCTCTCCTTCCCACCTTTCCTTCTCTATTTCTCCTTCTCTTTCTTCTTTCTCCATTTCTCCTCCCCCGCCTTCTCCTTTCCTCCGCTCTTCCTTCTCCTGTCCTTCCTTCTTCCCCAGTTTTCCTTATTCCTCCTCTTCCTCCTCCCCCTCCTCCCCCTCCCCCTTGTCTCCTTCTCCTGGGTGGCTTTTTCCTCCTGCTTTCCCTCTGCTTAAAGGAGGCAGAGTTTTTCATCCTCTCTGCACTTTCCGTCCATCACAGCCCGGACCACAAATTACAAGTCGGGCGGCTTCCACGGAGGAGGAGGAGGAGGAGGAGGGATCTCACCCTGAGATCCTGCAAAAACACTGATCTCACGCGGGCAACACATGTTTGGGTGGCCGCAGAGAAACCCCCGTGGATCTACTGGAAACCGCAGCCTTCAAAGCCGGCCCGCTTGTTTATGTCAAACCAGGCAGTCTGGGAGAAAAGCAGCATTAAGCCAGCTTGAAGCCGAAATAATTGATGCTCTGCACCCGAAGGAAAATTGAGAAAACAGTCAGCGTGTGTGTGTGTTGTGTTGTGTGTTGTGTTGAGGAAAATGCAAAAAAAACAAAAACAGGGCGCACAGCCAGGGAAAGTTGGAAGAAGACAAATATTTCATGCTCTTCATTTTTGCAGTTTTGCTTGGGGTGGGGGGGGGAATCTTCACTATTTTTAGGAACTTTCTTCCCTCTGAGGAAGCTGATCTATAGGTCAGTGTCCATCGTCCTGTTGAAAGAAACGTCCTTCTGGGTTCAGCTCCAAGTGAGGGAAAAGGACACTGGAGACATGGAGACACACATCTCCCAGCAGAGACCCAAAAATCAGCTGGCTGGTGGGAAGCATGCACGCATGCGCAGTGGAGCTGACTTGTGCCCACAGAGATCCGTTTGCCACCTGTCGCACGCATGGCATAGGTTAGCCATCACTCAACTATCCTGTCTGTCTGTCTATCTTGTCTGTGTATCATCTACCTACCTACCTACCTACCTACCTACCTACCTACCCTTCTTTCCTTCCTTCCTTCCTTCCTTCCATCCATCCTTCTTTCTTTCTTTCCTTCTTTCCTTCTTTCCTTCTTTCCTTCTTTCCTTCTTTCCTTCTTTCCTTCTTTCCTTCTTTCTTTCTTTCTTTCTTTCTTTCTTTCCGCCTTAATGGAGCTAGAAAGTGGGCCTAATCCATGGCGGCCCCAGCCCTGTCCACCTCCAAGCTCCCATCCAACTCTGTTATTCTTTCCTTCCCCACTCACTCACTCACTCACTCACTCACTCACTCACTCACTCACTCCTTCCTTCCTTCCTTCCTTCCTTCCATCCATCCATCCTTCTTTCTTTCCTTCCTTCCTTCCTTCCTTCCTTCCTTCCTTCCTTCTTTCTTTCTTTCTTTCTTTCTTTCTTTCTGCCTTAATGGAGCTAGAAAGTGGGGCTAATCCATGGCGGCCCCAGCCCTGTCCACCTCCAAGCTCCCATCCAACTCTGTTATTCTTTCCTTCCCCACTCACTCACTCACTCACTCACTCCTTCCTTCCTTCCTTCCTTCCTTCCTTCCTTCCTTCCTTCCTTCCATCCATCCATCCTTCTTTCTTTCTTTCTTTCTTTCTTTCTTTCTTTCTTTCTTTCTTTCTTTCTTTCTTTCTTTCTTTCTTTCTTTCTTTCTGCCTTAATGGAGCTAGAAAGTGGGGCTAATCCATGGCAGCCCCAGCCCTGTCCACCTCCAAGCTCCCATCCAACTCTGTTATTCTTTCCTTCCCCACTCCCTCCCTCCCTCCCTCCCTCCCTCCTTCCTTCCTTCCTTCCTTTTTTATAAAAGGCAGCATCTGAAATGTTACAGGATTTCCTGTTTGAGCAGAAGGTTGGACTAGAACCAACGTGATGGCTACCAATGGGCACGTGTGCCCAAAGTGGCACGCAAAGGCATGTCGCCCGGCATGCGCGGCCTTCCCTGTTTGTCTCCTGGATCTCTGGTGTGCATGCGTGCATGAGGATCAGCTGCCTTTCGCCCGTGCGGCAGTGCCGAAAGCGGGCCTGCACATGTGTGCCAGCCAGCTGAACATTGGCCATGCATGAGCACCAGAACCCAAGTTCCCTTTGCGCGCGCAGCAATGCTGAATAGCGGCCTGCGCATGTGCGCCAGCCAGCTGATTGTTGGGTGCGCATACATGCTAGAAGCCAGAAGTTTGGCTTTTCTGGAGCACAGCCTGCGCTGTGTTTCGACGCAAAGAGGAGGTTCACCATTGCTGGACTAGAAGACCCCCAAGGTCCCTTCCGACGGTGTCCTTCTGTTACTGATGGAAAGCCCCTTCCCCCCTTTAGCCCCCCCTCCCCCCACGCCTTACAAGGCCAGGATTTTCCTCCAAGTGCTGGGAGAAGATCCAGCAACTTTTGCACCTTGGAAGTTGACTCGGCGCCAGGAGTTTGTTATTTTTCCATGCCTTTAATCTGTTTCACTTTATAGCTTTAATATGATTTTATAGGTTGCTTTAACTTGGGAAACGCCCAGAGTTAGTTGCTTAGAAGAACAGGCGGCCGCATGAATTGCTTCGAATAAATAGGTACAGGTAGCCCTTGAGTTACAACAGTCCATTTAGTGACCGTCTGGAGTTACAATCTCACTGAAAGAGGCGGCTTATGGCCATTTCTCACACATACGACCATTGCAGCATACTCTCAGTCTGTTTTTCTAACAAAATACTTCTTTTATTTTCCATTTTCATAACATAAAATCACATGTATACTATTACATAGCCAGTATCATATTGTATTAAATAATAATTACATCAGTTCCTCTTGTCATCAACGCCCGGAAAGATAAAAACCCATTATTGGCTCTTCTGCTCTCCACACACCTCTTTCTTCTACCTCTCTCCTACCTCCTTTCTTCCCTCCATCATCCTTTTCTACTCTACTTCCTTTCTCCTTCTCCTCTCTCTTCATTCCACTCCTCCTTATCCTCCTCATCTTCCCCCCTTACCCTCTCTCCTATCCCTCTCTTCCCATCTTTCTTCTCTCCTCTGTTTCCCACTCTTCCTCTCATTGGTGTATTTCCGCTTCCATACTACTCTGCTTCCCCTTTCTTTCTCCTTCTACTCTCTCCCCTTACCACTCCTCCTTATATTGTGTTGATTATTAATTACATCAGTTCGTCTTGCCATCAACTCCCCCCCAAAAAAATCTGCTCTCCATACACCCTGTTTATGCCTTATCCACCACTTTCTTCTGCTTATCTCCTCCACCTCCCTACCTCCTTTCTTCCCTCCATCATCCTTTTCTACTCTACTTCCCCTTCCTTTTTCCTTCTCCTCTCTCTTCATTCCACTCCTCCTTACCCTCCTCATCTTCCCCCCTTACCCTCTCTCCTATCCCTCTCTTCCTGTCTTTCTTCTCTCCTCTGCTTCCCACTCTTCCTCTCATTCACTTGGTGTATTTCAGCTTCCGAGCAAACTCCATTCTGTGTTCCTTGCAGTGTGTTTGTGTGTGTGTGTGAAAACCTTTTCTTTGGCTAAGCCCTCCTGCAGAAAACAACTGCGAAATACAGCTGTTATTTGTCCCCTCTAACTAGGCTTCTGTTTTCTCCTGGATTACTACTAAGCGCAGGATTTTCTCGCGCCCAAGAGCCCTCGCCCCTCGCTACTATCTTTAGATAAATGATTCAGCACCATCAAAACAAACGTCGTCTGGAAGAGACACCGAGCGAGAGAAACACAACAGTCATTCTCCAGAAACTTTGTCTAAACTTGTTCAAAGCAGGAAAGAGACAAACATCGCTGGTTGCAGGTGTGTGTGTGTGTGTGTCTCTGTGTGTGTGTCTGTGTGTTCCATATCCCAACACTTTCCAGTGTGTGGGTGGCCAAAGCTGAGTGTTTTGACGGGCAGGAGAGGAAAGAGGGAGGGAGAGAAAACAACACAACAGTAATTTTGAGTCAAAACTGCAATTCAGCCACTGAGGGGGGTGGAGGGTGGGGGGGTTGTGAATGATCCGCGGGGGATTTAAGGCTGAGAAACAGAAGGCAAGTTCAGACAACTCTTCCCCAAACATCTTCAAAAACACACACACACACACACACCCAACCAACCGACAATGTTGTTTGGTGCACATGTGCACGCCTTTATTTATTTATTTAAAATATTTCTGCTGCCCATCTTGAAAACACCATGAAAACTGGGAAGCTCACAACAAGGAAGGGGGGGGGGGGAAAGCTTTATGAAGTTTCTGCAAAGGCCATAAATCTGCAAAACACAACCCCGAATTTGCTTTTTCCATCATTCCCTTAAGATGCCCCAGCAACCACACCAAGGTATGTTCTGTACTCGCGTGTGTGTGTGTGTGTGTGTGTGTTGGATGTTTGGAGGGAGGGAGGGATGCAAGGGAAGAGCTCTGGAGAATCCTGAGCCATTCAGCTCTCGGTTGTCCCAAAAGTGCTTTTTGCAAACGGTAACTGGATTTTTGTTTGAAAAGGTTTCACTACTCACCCAAGAAGCTTCATCCGTTCTAGCTGAAGTTTGAACAGTTAGAACTGGAGAAAGCTTCTCGGATGAGAAGCAAAATGTTTTTTTGAAGCAAAAAGATAGCAAGGAAGTCCAGCTGCCTTTTTTGTTGGTGGGGGAAAAAAGCTCCTTTGGCCATAAGGGAGGGGCGGTGACAGAAAGGCTCCCTTCTGGAGTCCCACTGGGTGGCAAGATTTTAGGGAAGTCACCTGGAGCGTGGGAGGATGGGCAGATGCCCTCAAGGAGGGAAGCCCCTGCAGATGACCTGGTCCCATGGGGGGTGGGTGGGTTAGGGCTTTGAATTGCAGCTGGAAGGAGCCTGCGAGCCCAAGAGAGGTGAGATATGGGTCAACCTAGAAGGGCCCAGGAATTCTGAATTCTTCTAGGCTCTTCAAGGGCAGCCCCATGCAGAGTGCATTGTAGCCATCCATATAGGAAAAGCCCAAGGAGTAAGTATAATGTAAATCACCATATGCAATCCTTCCTCTCTCCCTCCTTCCCCCCCTCCCTCCCTCTTTCTTTCTTTCTTTCTTTCTTTCTTTTTCTTTCTTTCTTTTTTAGTTTCTTTCCTTCTCCCTCCCTCCCTCTTTCTTTCTTTCTTCCTCTCTCTTTTCTTTTCTCTTTCTCTTCTTCTTTAATCTGACTTTTACTTTATGTAAAATTCTTAATAAATAACAACAGATAGTTCAGAGAGGAAAGACAAGTAAAAATAGAATGAATTAACTGGAAGGGACCTTGGAGGTCTTCTAGTCCAGCCTTTGCTCAAGCAGGAGAATCAGTCAGATAAGTGACTGTCTATTCTCTTCTTAACCACCTCCAGTGATGGAGCAGCCACAACTTCTGGTGGCAAGCAGTTCCACTGGTTAATTGTCCTCACTGTTAGGAAGTTTTTCCTTAATTTCAGATTGCTTTTGTCCTTGATGAGTTTCCACCCATTGCTTCTTGTCCTGCCCTCTGGTGCTTTGGAAAATAAATTGACCCCCCCTCTTCTTTGGGGCAGCCCCTCAAATACTGGAATGCTGCTGTCATGTCACCTCCCTATTTTTTTCCTCCCTCTAGATTAGCCGAATCCAAATCCTGCATCCTTTGCAGGCCTTCCATCCTCTTAGTTGCTCTTCTCCGCACTTTCTCCAAAGTCTCAACATCTTTTTTTTGTAATATGTTGACCGAAATTAGAGGCAACGTTCCAGCTGTGGCCTTACTAAAGGCTTTACAAAACAGAACTAATAATCACGTGGTTTTGATCCTATGCCTCTCTTTATACAACCCAGGACACGGCTGGCTCCCATTTAAGGGATCGTCCACTAGGACTTCCAAGGTCCCTCTTCACAGGTCCAGTTTTTGAGGGCAGGTTTCGCCTCATCTGTGCTGGTCCCTTTGGTGTTTTTCCTGCCCAGGTGTAAAATTTGGCTTTTCTCCTCATTAAAGTTCATGTTGTTGGATAAAGTCCGTTGTTCAAGTCTGTCAAGATCTCTCTGGATCCTGAGCTTCATCTTCTGGGGTGTTGGCTGCTCCTGCCAGCTTAGTCTCAGCTGCATAAAATGCATACAATGTCCCTGAATCCCAATCAGCTCCAGGACATACTACAGAGATGCCTCCCTGTAGAATTTTTGCTGCATTAAAGGAGGGATATCTTTGCTTTCTTCTGAGGATTCCCCCTTTCCCCGTCTAACCTGCAACCGTGGGATCTCCTGGTGGTCTCCCATTGAACCACAGGTAATTGTCCAAGGGGAGGAACGTGGTTCCCTGAGAAACGAAGGGAGATCATCCTTCAGAGGGAATTGCTTCAGCAGCCCCTTCCCCAAACTTTCGCCTCCAGCTGTTGTTCCCTCTCCCTTCTGGGCAGGAGGAATGGGCCCAACGCCACCTGCTGGAGAAAACCTAGAATGCGGATTCTCCTGGAGAAACTGGGCTGCCCCCAGACCCCTAAGTTTTGGGGTTCGGCTTCCTTTCTGCCCCCTTTGCCGAAACGGTTTCAAATCAGCTAAAACAGGCAAGGGGGGGGGGAAAAGTACTTTAGGATTTTTGTTGTTTATTTCTATGTGTCATACAATATATGTGGGTATATGCATAATTTTTGCATTTATTTATTTATTCTGTCGTGTTTCTGTAGTGTATATTGGAGGTGGTGACCCTTTGAGAGCTGCATGCAATGAAATTTCATTTTAATGTATGCAGATTGGTGTGCATTCAAAGTGACAATAAAGTTATTCCTCTCTTCTCTTCTCTCTTCTCTCTCCTCTTCCCTTCCCTTCCCTTCCATACCACTCCATTCCATATATTCTATTCTATTCTATATTCCATTCCATATTTTATATTCTATTCTATTCTATTCTATTTTCCATTCCATATTTTCTATTCTATTCTATTCTATATTCCATTCCATATTTTATTTTATTTTCTATTCTATATTCCATTCCATATTTTATTTTATTTTCTATTCTATTCTATATTCCATTCCATATTTTATATTCTATTCTATTCTATATTCCATTCCATATTTTCTTTTCTATTCTATTCTATTCTCCATTCCATATTTTCTATTCTATTCCATTCCATTCCATTCTATTCTATTCTATATTCCATTCCATATTTTCTATTCTATTCTATGTTCCATTCTGTTCTTCTGTTTTATTCTGCTGTTCGGTTATTTGGTTATTGTTAGTCTGTTATTCTAATGTTCTGCTATTCTATTATCCTGCTTTATTCTGCTGTTCTGTTCAGGTTGGCACCGCCCGGGATTTGCTGCTGGCGTGGAGGCATCGGCTGGCATTGACCTGCCCTTGTGTGCATGGAGAGGACTTTCTCTGGAAGCGGCCAGACCTTCCAGAAAAATCCTGGCTCCACCAGGTGAGTCCACCTGAGGCTGAGCAAAACCTGGCCAATTAAGGAGGACTTTAATGCAGGGACATGCCTGGGTGTGTGTGCCCCCCCTTCCTGGCTTCTGCGCACCCTGCCAGGGCCCTCCTCCTCCTCTCCCTCCCATGCACGGGACTCTGGGGGTCACTGCCCCACGTCCATCTGCAGGAAGAGGGAGGGAGGTTTGGCCCTAGAGACAGGCCAGGGAAGGGGGCAGCTGGGTCTCCCTGGCAGAGAACATGAGGCTCCAGTATCTGGGCTCCTTCTCCGCTTTCCTCTCGGTGGCCTTCCTCATCGCGGCCACCTGGACCGATTGCTGGATGGTCAACACCGATGACTCCCTGGAGGTAAGGCCCCAGCAGCCCCCGGGGTGTCTTTGTGTCTCTCTCTCTCCCTGTGTGTGTGTGTGTGTAAGCCCGGACAACGGCTGGGTTCTCAGAGGTTCTTGTTGGCAAAAGATCAGTTGGGAGTCTCTCCCGGGTGCGAAGGGAAAAGCAGCAGCAAAAGGAAACGTCACCGGTTGGATTTCAGCCTGCTGCTGTGCAGGTGTCGAAGGCACAGGGGCCAACCCAGAAAACGTAGAGGGGAGGGTCATTGCTCTCGCCTCCACGTTGGGCCGTTCTCGCAACAGAATCCCTTCGGCCACCGGATTTGGAATTTCGGGCTTAGACAACTTAGAACTTCACCATCTTCGATCCGACCTAAGTGTAGTACACAAAATTATCTGCTACAATGTCCTACTTGTCAATGAAGACTTCAGCTTCAGCCACAACAACACACGAGCTCACAATAGATACAAACTCAAGCTAAACTACTCCAAACTCGATTGCAGAAAATACGACTTCAGCCACAGAGTGGTCAACGCCTGGAATGCTCTGCCCGACTCCCTTGTTACATCCTCAAAGCCCCCCAAACTTTAACCTTAGACTGTCTAACTGCCAACCTCCCCCCATTCCTAAGGGGTCCTTAAGGGGCGTGCATAAGCGCACCAGCATTCCTACTGTCCCTGTCCTAATCTTTCTTTTTTATTCGTATCCATTTCATGTATTCATAATCAGGTCTGTACTTATTAGAACTAGAATCACTTTATTGTCATTGTACGTATATACACAGTATCCCCGTAAGTATACCCACTTACAGCTATTATCTAATTCATACTTGACGAAATAAATAAATAAAGAATAGAGATTGAGAAGACAAAAAAAATATATCAGTTTTTTAATTGGGCTGCAGTTTTGGGATTTTCTACTATGTTTTATATACAGTATGTATGTATATATTATATTATATTATATTATATTATATTTATTATATTATATTATATTATATTATATTATATTATATTATATTATATTATATTATATTATATTATATTATTATTATATTATACTATACACACACACACACACTATATCTATATCTATATCTATATCTATATCTATATCTATATCTATATCTATATCTATATCTATATCTATATCTATATCTATATCTATATCTATATCTATATCTATATCTATATCTATATCTATATCTATATCTATATCTATATCTATATCTATATCTATATCTATATATCTATCTATCTATCTATCTATCTATCTATCTATCTATCTATCTATCTATCTATCTATCTATCTATCTATCTCTATATATATATATATATGTTTTCTGAGGTTTTCGCGGGTGTTAGTATGTAGGTCTCTAGTTGTTCGGGTTTTCTCCCGCGTAGAATTGGAGATGTCTTGGGGACGTTTCGACGAAGTCACATTCGTCATCTTCAGGCTGCTGCTGACTACTTCAGGTTTGGTGTTTCCAGGAGTAGTGTAAGCTGCTGAAGTAGTCAGCAGCAGCCTGAAGATGACGAATGTGACTTCGTCGAAACGTCGCCAAGACATCTCCAATTCTACGCGGGAGAAAACCCGAACAACTAGAGACCTACATACTAACACCCGCGAAAACCTCAGAAAACATATATATATATATATATATATATATATATATATATATATATATATATATAGATAGATAGATAGATAGATAGATAGATAGATATATAGATATAGATATAGATATAGATATAGATACACACACACACACACACACACACAGTATATACGTGTTTATACACACACACACACACATATATATATATACATGTTGCATTTGTGCTGATAAATAAATAAATAAATAAAGAGACTAGTTATTTATCAGCACAAATACAACACAAATGTAACAAAAAGGCAACAGTAAAAATATTGGCTTTCTGTCTGGATGGTCCGTTGTGACGAGCCGACGGACAGAGAAAGGAAGCAACTAGCTTCCTCCCATATTTGGGCATACCAGGGGTTGTGACACTAAATACATATATGCATATGCATATACATATACATATACATATACATATACATACACACACACAAACACACACACACACACACACACACATCATATATATATTAATTATATAAGTGTAAGCCACCCAGAGTTACCTTGAGGTAAGATGGGTAAAGTATACATTTTATAGATGACTTTCCAGGGTCTAAACATCCTTTTATATCTTGCTTTTGTAAAGTCTAACAATGGGAAGGACTAACGGAGGACCTGGTAGCAAGTCTTCCATTATTTGAGGGGCTGACACAAAAAAGGGGAGGGGTGGGGGGTCAAGCTATTCTCCAAAGTCCCCAGGGGCAGAACAAGAAGCAACGGATGGAAAGTCATCAAGGAGAGAAGCAACTTTAAGGAGGAATTTCCCAACGTTGAGGACAATTAACCGGTGGAACTGCTTGCCACAAGAAATTGTGGGTGCTTCATCACTGGAGCTTTCTAAGAAGAGAATGGACAACCATTTGTCTGGAATGGCACAGGGTCTCCTGCTCGAGCAGGGGGGGGTTGGACTAGAAGACCTCCAAGGTCCCTTCCAACTCTGTTATTCTGTAATTCTGTAAGGCTCACTTTCTTGAGCAGGGGGTTGGACTAGAAGACCTTCCAAGGTCCCCTTCCAACTCTGTTATTCTATATTCTGTAACATAGAAACCTGCAGACTCCCTTGGGAAGCTGTGAGCGGAGGGTTTTTGGAGTCCGCAGAGCTCTCTCTTCTAACCTTGGCTTCCCGGTTGAACGGCCCACGTGATGCCCCCTACCCTCTCCCAGCCTCATTAACCTGCCCTTGAGGCTGGTTGGCAGCCTCCACATTTCACACTTCCCTGCTCAAGTGTGAACGCTTAAGCGGCCGCTGCAAGGGCCGCTGGTGTTAATTCCTGACAGATTGAATTACTTTTCGCACTTCCCCGGTCCATTGGCTCTCTAAAGATTGTGGGTGGCGGGGTTGACCTCGGCTCCCTTCCAAGGGGGGCTTTGCAAGGGGCACGTTGGCAGAAGGGGCAGCCCAGAGAGGCTATGTGGGGTGGGGGGAGATTTCCCCTCTTACACACACCCCTCTCCTCCTTCCATAGCTTAATTTAAGCGCCACTTTTACCTGCTTTGCAAAAATTGAAGAAATTCCATCAGTTTCCCCTGAGCCACTGAAATGCCCAGACGAGGCTTGCAAAAAAAATCAGCTTTTACTGATGGCCAAAGCAAAATCTGGGTGACCAAACTCCATCCAAAACATACCAACCAATGCACTTAAGGGAGAGCCGCCCCCTGCGAGAGGGGCTCAGCGTATTATAGAGCTCCCGTCTCTCTCTCCCTTCTCTGTGGAGGATCTCTATAGCCCTGGGTAGGGGGTGGCAGCCCCCCCTTTGCCGAGTTGTTTCCCGGCAGAATGCTTTAAGGATTTATCAGCCAGGAAAACTCCCTACTTTGGTTCCTTTATCCACGGGGGCCTGATATTCCCGTGTAACAATTTCTCCTACGTTTTCAAGAACGTGCCTAGCCTTTGAAGCCAAGAATAGAAGCGAGACGCAGCCGCGAGATAACATTTGCAGCAATGCCGTCCCGTATTAAGGTTATAATTTGCTAGGCTAGAAAACAGCCACTTTCAGAAGCCAATCACAAAGCTGAATTCTTAATAGCAATAGCAGTTAGACTTATATACCGCTTCATAGGGCTTTCAGCCCTCTCTAGGCGGTTTACAGAGTCAGCATATTGCCCCCAACAATCCGGGTCCTCATTCCACCCACCTCGGAAGGATGGAAGGTGAGTCAACCTTGAGCCGGTGAGATTTGAACCGCTGAGCTGCAGATAACAGTCAGCTGAAGTGGCCTGCAGTGCTGCACCCTAACCACTGCGCCACCTCGATTGATTCTTAGCAGGATATCGCATCGGAAGCAAACAGCAAATGTTGGTTTAATCAGTAGCAATTATATAGGGACACAAGCCATTCCTAATAAAAGCAAATAGACAATATGGATTCATATTTGATTCATATACGCCTTCAAAGACTTCTGAAACCATCAATCAGAATAAAGCTGGAAGGGACCACGGAGGTCTTCTAGTCGAACCCTCTGCTTAGACAGGAAACTCTAGACCAGAGTTGTCCAAACTCGGGAACTTTAAGACTTGTGGACTTCAACTCCCAGAATTCCCCCAGGAGTTGAAGTCCACAAGTCTTAAAGTTCCCGAGTTTCAGACAGGTGGCTGAATTGTAACAGCCAGGAAAATAACCAGGCCTTCCTCTCCTCTAGGTGAGTGCCACGTGCCGTGGCCTTTGGTGGGAGTGTGTCACCAACGCCTTTGACGGGATAACCACCTGTGACGAATACGACTCCATCTTCGCCGAGCACCCAGGTAGGTGGGCTGCTTGCCCCGAAGGCGAGAGGATCCACAGGGACCCAGGAGGTCATCTATACAGGCAGTCCTCGACTTAACGACCACAATTTCCATCGCTCGGCGAGACGGTTGTAAAAGTGAGCTTTGCCCCATTTTCTTGCCACCGTCGTTAAGTGAATCACAGCGGTGGTTACGTTAGTCATACGGTTGTTAAGTGAATCTGGCCTCCCCATGGACTTTGCTGGTCACAAAAGGGGACAGTGTAATGGTCTTAAGTCACTTTTTTTCAGTGCCATCATAACTTCGGACGGTCACTAAACGAATAGTTGTAAGCCATGGAGTACCTGTAGTATGCTATGGGATTCCCCCTCTCCTTCCTCTTGTTAAAACATCCCGGTTGGTGATGGATGGTCTCTGAGGACCCCACATACTCAGAGCCCCATGTTGTCCGGAAGTCCTCCTTGAACACTCCTGATCTAGAAGAACCAAGTCCATCCTTGGTGGCCCTGGACTTTTTTGAAGAACTTTTAGGAAGGGATCAAGAAGTTTTAGAAAGTAATGTTGCCTCCAGAAGTTGTGAATGCTCCAAGACTGGAGGTTTTTAAGAAGATGTTGGATAACCATTTGCCTGAAGAGGTGTAGGGTCTCCTGCCTAGGCAGGGGGGTGGACTAGAAGACCTCCAAGGTCCCTTCCAACTCTCTTATTCTATTCTAATCCTTCCTCCAAAGATCTCCTCCCAGGCTGGAGAACATCAAGTTCAGGGCTACACCCAGAGTAGGGGGCTGCCACCCATCTTCTTTCCCCCCAATCTCCCCCCTCCCCCGTTTCTTTTGCAGTGAAGGTAGTCCTGACCCGTGTTCTGCTGATCACTGCTGACCTTCTGTCTGGACTCGGATTCGTGTTTCTCCTCCTGGGCCTGGACTGTGTGAAGTTCCTCCTGGAGGAACCAGGGATCAAGGACCGGATCTGCTTCGTCTCTGGATTGGCACTTTTAACAGGAGGTAGGGTAGATATGGAGGGGGGGGCTGCATTCCCAGAAGTCCTTCTCCCATTCATGGCATCATTCAACGGGCTTTGAAGGAGCTGTGTTGCTACTGAGATGGACGGATTCCATCCCAGAGCTCTGAAGGAGCTGGCAGGCCTCATCTCCCTCCCTCCTTCCCCCTCCCCCCTCTTTTCCTCCCTCCTCCTCTTTCTCTTCCTCCTTCCCTCTCTCCTTCCCCTCTCTCTTCCTCTCCATCACTCCCTCTCTTTCTCTCCCTCCTTCCCTCCTTCCCTCTTTCTCTCTCTTTCCCTCCCTCTCCCCACTCTCTCTTTCCCCCCTCCCCTCTCTCTCTTTCCCTCTCTCCCTGTCTCTCTTTCTCACTCTCTTTCCCTCCCTCCTTCCCTCCTCCCTCTTTCCCTTCCTCTCCCTCTTTCCCTCCCTCCCTCTCTCTTTCCCTCTCTCCCTGCCTCTCTTTCTCTCCTTCCCTCTCTTTCTTTCTCTCCCTCCATTCTTCCCCCTCTCTCTTTCCCCCCTCTCTCTGTCTTTCCCTCTCTCCCTGCCTCTCTTTCTCTCTCTCTTTCCCTCCTTCCCTCTCTCTTTCCCTTTCTCCCTCTCCCCCTCTCTCTTTCTCTTTCCCTCTTTCCCCCTCTCTTTATCTCTTTCCCTCCCTCCTTCCCCCTCCCCCCTATTTTCCTCCCTCCTTCTCTTTCTCTTCCTCCTTCCCTCTCTCCTTCCCCTCTCTCTTCCTCGCCATCACTCCCTCTCTCTCTTTCTCTCCCCCCTTCCCTCCCTCCCTCTTTCTCTCTCTTTCCCTCCCTCTCCCCCCTCTCTCTTCCACAGGTATTCCTGGGCTCATCGGCTCCACCTGGTACGCCATTGAGGTCTACATGGAGCGCTCCACCCTGGTCTTCCATAACGTCTTCGTGGGCACCCAGTATAAGTTTGGCTGGTCTTGCTGGCTTGGGATGAGCGGCTCCTTGGGATGCCTCCTGGCTGGGGCCTTCTTGACCTGCTGTGGGTGCCTCCTCCAAGGTGAGCTCAGACACCAAGAGAGGAGAATGTTTGTAGCTGGGAGTTGGCGCGAGGGGCCCTTGGTGCTCCCTGAGCTTGGTTGTTCTCTTGCAGACGTTTCATGACCCAACTAGGTAACATCATCAGTGCTAGTAGAATATAAAATGAGTGCAAAGCCCCTTCCTCCAAGCACCGATGATGTTACCTAGTTTGGGTAATGAAATGTCTGCAAGGAAACAAGCGGGAGCCCCATGGAGCCTACAGTCCTCCTCCTCCTCCTCCTCCTCCTCCTCCTCCTCCTCCTCCTCCTCCATCTGCCTGCTGGCTGGAGAATTGTAGGAGTTGAAGTCCACCCATCTTAAAGTCACCAGGTGGGGAAACCCTGCTTTATTACAACTGGGCTTCCGCCCAGGTTCCTGTGATCCCCCATAGAAGCAGCTGCTTTTAAAAGGGGCGGGCAGTCTGCGGTGGGCTACCTGCCTATGCTGGCTGAGGAATTCTGGGAGTTGAAGTCCCGGAACACATCTTATTTTTTTTTAATGTTTTTGTTGTTTTTTTTAGTTTCACAAATTTTATTTTCATTTTCATACACTCACATGTATACTGTACATAGCCAACACCATACAGGATTAAACAATAATTGCATCAATTCCTCTTGTCAACAAGGCCCCCAGAAAATAGAAACCCAATATACCTCTTCCACTCTCCATACACCTCTTTCTTCCGCCACCCTCCAACTTTCTATCTTCCCTCCATCATCCCACTCTACCCTACTTCCCCTGCCCCTCTACCACTCCTCTCCCCACATCCACTCCCCCCTTCCTTCTCACCTTTCCCTCCCGCCCTCTCTCCCATCCCTCTCTACCCTTCTTTCTTCTCTCCCACTCCTCTGCTCCTTGGTGTAGTATTTCCGCTTCATGTCAATATACTTAGCCTATCCTATTTTTAAAGAGAAGTTAAAAAAAAAGAACAGTATACATGTGAAGTCACATTACATTGAGATCTAACACATCTTGTCAAACCTAATATCTATCCATCCCTCCCCCCACCCGACCCCCCGACCCCCGACATCCTTCCCCCCACCCTGACTTCCCAGAACCCGTACACGGTATAAATTTTTAACAAACATGGTCTAAACCCGGAACACCCCTTAAAGACACCAAGAAAGAAAAGGCATTGCTTCATTGCAACTGCACATCTTCCAAATTCATGGGACAATTATATGCTTATTTGTACCCTCTGACAGCTATCATGAAGTGTTGTACCTGATGATTCTTGACAAATGTATCTTGTCTTTTTATGTCCACTGAGAGCATCTGCACCAAAGACAAATCCTTTGTGTGTCCAATCACACTTGGCCAATGAAGAATTCCATTCCATTCTTATTCTACTCTACTCTACATTCCAATATCTATTCTATTCCATTCTATTCCATTCTATTCCATTCTATTCCATTCTATTCCATTCTATTCTATTCCATTCTATTCTATTCTATTCTATTCTTTTCTATTCTAATCTAATATAATATAATATAATAATATAATATAATATAATATAATCTTCATTCCAATATCTGTTCTATTCCATTCCATTCCATTCTTATTCTTATTATACTCTACTCTACATTCCAATATCTATTCTATTCCATTCTTATTCTTATTATACTCTACATTCCAATATCTATTCTATTCTATTCTATTCTGTTCATTTCTACTCTACTCCTATTCCATTCCATATTTTCTCTTCTACTCTACCCTTCTCTACTCTAGTCTATTCTTGAAGCAGCTGCTTTAAAGAATTGTCCACCCTCTTCATTCGGCTACCTCCATGTGCCGCGGCCTATTTCCCCTGAGCCGTCTTGCTTTCCCCTGGATAACCCCTTCCTCCAAGAGCCCGTCCCAGGTGCCCTACTACAAGCTCCGTGATTGCCAGTTGGCTAAAAGCCACCTGTCTCTTGTCTTTTGTCTCCCGGTTCTCAGATGCCCACTTGGAGAAGGGCTTCCGTCCCGGTGCTTTGCGGAAGGTTTACCTGCCTCCTGCCATGAGCCTCTCCTGCCATCCGCCTGTGCCGACCACCACGGCCAAGATGTACGCAAGGGACACCCGGGTGTAAGGAATGTGGTTGGGCACAAGACAGGCTGCAAAAGTCTTCAGAATGAAGACTGGCTCTTTAAAGACCCAGAGGACCTTCACCCTTGGCCACCAGACAAGTTATTTTGCTTAACGATCCCTGTAATGCAGAGAAGCAGCCCTTCGCCATATTTCATCACCCAAAAAGATGGAAGTTTTCACCCACCAAGCGAGACCAGTTGATAGATATTTAACTCGGCTGCATCCTCTCCCCTGCCTGCCTGCCTCCTGCACCCAGGATTAGTTCCCATGGCTGCGTTTCTGCGTTTTTCATCTCGCGGGTCTCTCCCTCCAAGCCCGCTCCTCCTCCTCCTCCTAATTTTTGCAATGCAATTTGCCAAGACTCCAATTGAATTAGGTAGATTCGGATGTCTTGACCCGTCCGTGCCTTCCTCTTCGGGGAAACAGTTAGCCGGAACAATTTGCGTGGTGAGGTTGCTAAGAAAATAGGTCTATTTGGAGCAGCGTGTCTCGAAATAATACAAATCTTCAATGTTTTTTTTTTTAAACAGATTTTAAATGATACGATGGATTAAACGTACAGAAGGGAACATGAGAAAATCAGACAAAATGAGAAACTGTTGTTGTTGTTGTGAGTTGTGAAGTTGTGTCCAACCCATCATGACCCCATGGACGATGTTCCTCCATCCTCTGGAGTCCATTGAAGCTCCCGCCAACTGCTTTGGTGACTCCATCCATCCACCTCCTTCTCTGCTGTCCCCTTCTTCTTCTTTTGCCCTCCATCGTTCCCAGCATGAGGCTCTTCTCCAGGGAGTCCTTCTTCCTTCTCATTAGGTGGCAAAAGTCTTTGAGTTTCCTCTTCAGGATCTGGCCTTCCAAAGAGCAGTCAGGGTTGATCTCCTCTAGGGCTGACCGGTTAGATGGCCTTGTAGTCCTTCTTCTTTTGCCCTCCATCGTTCCCAGCATGAGGCTCTTCTCCAGGGAGTCCTTCTTCCTTCTCCTTAGGTGGCCAAAGTACTTGAGATAGATAGATAGATAGATAGATAGATAGATAGATAGATAGATAGTTGTTGTGAGTTGTGAAGTTGTGTCTGACCCATCATGACCCCATGGACAATGTTCCTCCAGACCTTCCTGTCCCCAGAGTCCATTTAAGCTCACACCAGCTGCTTCGATGACTCCATCCAGCCACCTCCTTCTCTGCTGTCCCCTTCTTCTTCTTTTGCCCTCCATCGTTCCCAGCATGAGGCTCTTCTCCAGGGAGTCCTTCTTCCTTCTCATCAGGTGGCCAAAGATTTTGAGTTTCCTCTTCAGGATCTGGCCTTCCAAAGAGCAGTCAGGGTTGATCTCCTCTAGGGCTGACCGGTTAGATGGCCTTGTAGTCCTTCTTCTTTTGCCCTCCATCGTTCCCAGCATGAGGCTCTTCTCCAGGGAGTCCTTCTTCCTTCTCCTTAGGTGGCCAAAGTACTTGAGATAGATAGATAGATAGATAGATAGATAGATAGATAGATAGATAGATAGATAGATAGTTGTTGTGAGTTGTGAAGTTGTGTCTGACCCATCATGACCCCATGGACAATGTTCCTCCAGACCTTCCTGTCCCCAGAGTCCATTTAAGCTCACACCAGCTGCTTCGATGACTCCATCCAGCCACCTCCTTCTCTGCTGTCTCCTTCTTCTTCTTTTGCCCTCCATCCTTCCCAGCATGAGGCTCTTCTCCAGGGAATCCTTCTTCCTTCTCATTAGGTGGCCAAAGTACTTGACATCGATAGATAGATAAGTAGGTAGGTAGATAGGTAGGTAGGTAGGTAGGTAGGTGGGTGGGTGGGTGGGTGGGTGGGTGGATGGATGGATGGATGGATGGATGGATGGATGGATGGATGGATGGAGGGAGGGAGGGAGGGAGGGAGGGATGGATGGACGGAAGGACGGATGGATGGATGGATGGATGGAAGGAAGGATGGATGGATGGATGGATGGATGGATAGATAGATAGATAGATAGATAGATAGATAGATAGATAGATAGATAGATAGATAGATAGATAGATAGATGGATGGATGATAAATAGATATTGTTGTGAGTTGTGAAACCATGTCCAACCCATCGCAACCCCATAGACAATGTTCTTCCAGGTTTCCTCTTCAGGATCTGGCCTTCTAAAGAGCAGCCAGGGTGGATCTCCTCCAGGACTGACAGGTTGGATGGCCTTGAAGTCCAAGGGACTCAATGCAGGAGTCTTCTTCTCCAGCACCAGAATTCAAAGGCCTCAATGATGAAATGAGAAAAATGAGAAATATGCAAATTTATTTGTATTGCTTTTGTGTGTGTATCTGACATTGACCTCGGAGGCTGAGAGTGAATTCCAGCTCTGGAATATTCCATGGGGTTTATTCTCGCAGTGACAGGTAGTCCTCAACTTACGACCATAAGGGAGCCCCAAATTTATGTCGCTAAGTGAGACATTTGTGAAGCGAGCTTTGCTCCTTTAGGATCTTTCTTGGCACAGACATTGGGAAATGGGAGTTGGTGAGATCCATCGAATGCACAAACTTGAATGAAAAATGAAGCTGGCTTGTTCGTGGTTTGTTTTGTTCTGAGGATCAGTTATCCCATTAAGGCAGTGTTTGTCAAGCGTGGCCCCTTTAAGAGGGGTGGACTTCAACTCCCAGAATTCCCATGCGCTGGCTGTGGAATTCTGGGAGTTGAAGTCCACCCCTCTTAAAGGGGCCACGCTTGACAAACACTGTGTTCAACCATAATCAATATCTTCATCAATGACTTGGACGAGGGGATAAATGGGGAACTCATCAAATTTGCAGATGACACCAAGCTGGCAGGAATAGCCAAGACTCCCGAAGACAGGCTCAAGATACAGAAGGATCTGGACAAACTTGAACATCTAATAAAATGAAATTCAAGGGTGAAAAAAGGAAGGTTCTTAGAAGGGCAACGAAGAGGATGAGGGGACTGGAGGCTAAAACATATGAAGAACGGTTGCAGGAACTGGGGATGTCCAGTTTAATGAAAAGAAGGACTAAGGGAGACATGATAGCAGTCTTCCAATATCTCAGGGGTTGCCACAAAGAAGAGAGAGTCAATCTATTCTCCAAGGCTCCTGAGGGCAGGACAAGAAGCAATGGGTGGAAACGAATCAAGGAGAGAAGCAACTTAGAACTGAGGAGGAATTTCCTAACAGTGAGAACAATTAATCAGTGGAACAGAAGTTGCCTCCAGAAGTTGTGAATGCCCCAACACTGGAAGTCCTTAAGAAGATGCTGGATAGCCATTTGTCTGGAACGGTATAGGGTTTCCTGCCTAGGCAGGGGGTTGGACTAGAAGACCTCCAAGGTCCCTTCCAACTCGGCTATTCTATTTCTATGGTAAAAAAAAATATGAATCTGTTTGCACATTGAATGATGAAAACTCAGCAGATGGGTTTTATTAACCTGGGTCTGCCTTTTATGTGTGAAGTCTGCCACCGTGTTTCCCTCGACATGACCTCAAACTTTCCCTCTCTCAAGCAATTATTTTGCAAGAAAAGAATTAGCGTGCGAGGTCAATTTTTTGGGAATGCCGATCCAGGATTCGCGTCCCTTCCTCGGGCGTCCGTATCTTGTATTATTTCAGAAACATTGTTTTCTCAAAGGGAGAGGGAAGCACACAGGTTATTGTTAGCTGTAAAAAAAAATGAATGCAATGAATAAATACATATGGATCACAGTGTTCCTTCCCTCTGAATTTGTTGTAGTTGCCTTGGTTACGCAGCTCCTTTAAAAACCCAGATTATCTAACCATGTTGGAATAAACTTTGCATTGCCTGGCTCCTGTTGTTGAAAGGTGGACTGCACACTGGTGTCTATTACTTACTTGAGGTCTCAATAACTTCCCTGTTAGCAAGGAAATTGACAGGGCAATTTCAGGAGACTGGACTCCTTGATCTGCAAACTATTCGTTTAGCAGCCATCCAAAGTTACAACAGCACTGGGAAAAAGCGACTTGCAACCAGTCCTCGTACTTGTGACCATTGCGGCAGGCACGCACGCACGCACGCGCGCACACACACACACGGTCACATGATAGAAATTTGGGGTCTTTGCAAATGGATTTACGGCAGTTTCAGTGTCCTGGGGTCGTGTGTTCGCCATTTGAGACTTTCCCAAGTTATGGGGGAAGCTGGATTTGTTTAATGACCACATGACTCACTTAACAACTGCAATGGTTTGCTTAAACTCAGGGAGGACACCACAGTCGTCCTCCTCCTCCCTCCTCCTCCCTCCTCCTCCTCCTCCTCCTCCTCCCTTCTAGCACTGATGATATTCCCTCTTTGGGCCATGAAACGTCTGCAAGAAAACAGCCAACCTCAGAGACCTCAAGAACCCCACAGTTTGGGGAAAGGACACAGGTATCCCACCATGGGTTCATTTCCCCAGAGGGGAGTGGTGGGCTATCTGTGTGAGAGAGAAATAAATAAAATCTTTACACCAAGCTGCAAAAATCCCTTTTCCCAGAGGCAGCCAAGAAGGCCAGACTTGGGGTCAACAATCTGCACCCCACCCCCACCAAAGTCTCTCCATCCTGAATAAAAAATGGGGGGGAAAACCCAGAGATTGATGTTCTGCAAATAATACAATCTATGACTGATGGACAGAGGGAGGGTGAGCAAGAGAGGGGAAAATCCCCCCCCCAATCACCATCACCCTGTGAGCTTTTTAAAAAAAGGTGGTGATTTCAGAGCTCAGAAAATAAATTCCCCTTTTCTCTATTCCTTTTTGGAAAATAAGCTGCACGAAGCTGAAAAAATAAATAAATGATCAAATTGTAACCTTGGGATTTGATGGCTGGAACTGGTTGGGACACCAGAAGGACAGCATTGGGGGGGGGGCTTTACTTTGGTTCTTTGAGAAAGTCAGCTATTAAAGCCTTTTAGAACGTAGATTCATCAGACTGGGGGGGTACCCCGAAGGTCATCTAGTCCAACCCCCTGACCTAGAAAGAAATCTGAAACCATCCTGGACAAATAGCTGCCCAGTCTTTTCTTTAAAACCTCCAGTGATGGAGCGCCCATGATTTCTGGTGACAAGCTGTTCCACTGGTGAATTGTCTTGAACTCTAAGGAAGTTTCTCCTTAATGCCAGGTCGCTTCGCTCCTTGATGAGTTTCCATCCACTTCCTTCCTTCCTTCCTTCCTCCCTCCCTCCCTCCCTCCCTCCCTCCCTCCCTCCCTCCCTTCCTTCCTTCCTTCCTTCCTTCCTCCCTCCCTCCCTTCCTCCCTTCCTCCCTCCCTCCCTTCCTTCCTTCCTTCCTTCCTTCCAGAATCACAGGACTGCAGGGGGCCCTCAGAGGTCTTCTAGTCCAACCCCCTACTCCAACAGGAGACCCTATAGCATCTCAAACAAGTTGCTGTCCATTCTCTTCTTGAAAACCTCCCGTGATGGAGCTCCCACAACTTCTGGTGGCAAGTTTTTCCATGGGCTAATTTTTCTCACTGTCAGGGAATTCCTCCTTCGTTCCAGGTCTGCTTCTCTCCTTGATTAGTTTCCATCTGTTGCTTCTTGTCCTGCCTTCTGGTGCTTTGGAGAATATCTTGACACCCCCCCTCTTCTTTCGGGCAGCCCCTCAAATATTGGAAGGCAGCTATCCTGTCCCCCCCCCCCAGTCCTTCTTTTCACTGGACTAGGCGTAGCCAATTCCTGCATCCGTTCTTCATCTGTTTTATCCCCCATTCCTCTAATTGTCCTTGTTGCTCTTCTCTTCCCATCACAATTATAATGGTTGCAAAATGGATTCTTTTTTTTTACATTGGTCGTTAAGTGAATGCCGCGGTCATCAAGAGGATTGATTGCTAGGGGCAGTTTTGCCATAAATGGCGGCTTCCCACAGAGACGTTGTAAAACGCGATCCTTCGACTTGCAAGATGCTACAAAGAGGTGTAGGTTGCCCAGCGCCTGACATGCCACCCTGTTCTGACCCCCCATCCTTCGCTTGTTCAAAGACGACAGGCAGACAGACTTAAAAGGAAATAACTTTATCAGTCCTCGGCTCAGACTGGCTGCGAGCCCAAAATAAACATAAATAAAGTCTCTGGCAAGAAGATAACAGAATGCAAAAACAAAGATCACTTACGGCCAAAGCAGGTGTACAGAAAGAAAGCAGATCACTTCTCCAAGTGTCTCTTCGAATCAGGGTTACAGAAAGCAAATCACTTATCCAAGTGCCTCTCACAAACAAACCATGACCGATGAACGACGAACCACGAACGAACGTTGACTTCTGCAACCAGGGCATGGCACCATCAGTCCTTTTATCTCCAGAAGACCACACTAACCAGCAACAGCTGCATTGTTATTCCTGCATCCCGGCTCAACTCACAAACTTCTGCTGAGTCACAACACCACCCCATGGCTCTGGAGGGGAGGGGGGCGCCCCCAAAACTTCAGACAGTCACTAAGCAAGCTGTCGTAAGTCAAGCTAAACTTCCTATCACCTGCCCAGGCGGAGCGCCTGTGAAGCCAAACCCTCCTCCTTTAAAAATGTAAAAATCCATGCGCTTAGAAAGCTAGTGGGAAGTTCCCCTTACCTCGATCCTGAAGGGCTGCCTTTCTAGTTGCAAGGGTCCCCCCCTCCCCTCCCCTGGAAGGCAGCTTTTAAAGCAGCCGTAAAGTGAGATTTGGACATTAAGTGTGAAACCTACTGGGTCAGGCTGGACAGCCTCTTAGAACCCCTTTGCTTCTATATTAAAAGTCACATAGACAAGAGTTGGGACTTGCAATAGACAGGGACAGTTAGAAGTTACTTAAAGGAAGTGTCCCCATTCACTAACCACAGGATGTTCTTGCCAACGTCCCTACTTGTGTTAAGAGTCCAAACCACAAAGTTCAATTAAAGTTCGTTAATAACACGTAAGCCATACCTGAAACAAAAGGAGAAGTAAGACCTTCATCTCCTTATAAGGTTTTCTCCTCAAGGTAACCACTAAGAAATGTGTTAAGTGTTTCCGTGTTGCAAGGCTTTTGGGAATGTATAAGAATGTGTGCTTCGATAATTAAGGTTGTTCAGAACTTGCAATGCTAAGCCACGGGCTCGCTTTCTGAACCTGGCTGCCAAATAAACTTTTCCTGTATTCTGAGATGTCTAACGCCTGTCATTTTCTGCAACACTTTAGACCCAGGGATTTGGTGGACCTGCCAAAGGCGAAGGTGGGATCAAGGCTGGGTGGTGGGTGGGCAATTTGCTCCCCTCCTGCCTCCCACCTGCAAATCTCTGATAATGAGAAGAGAACAGAATAAGAATGAATACAATAAGAAAGAATAGAATAGGAGAATAGAATAAGAGAGTTGGAAGGGACCTTGGAGGTCTTCTAGTCCAACCCCCTGCTCAGGCAGGAAACCCTACACCATTTCAAACAAATGGCTATCCAACATCTTCTTAAAAACCTCCAGTGCTGGAGCATTCACGCCTTCTGGAGGCAAGTTGTTATAGTTAATATGGTTAGTTGATATAGTTTGCTCAAAAATCTGGCGGAACCGTTTCTCTTTATTGCATCTGTGCGCGGATCAGTCTTTTCATCCAGGTAGCATTTGAGGCTGTCAGAAGGATAACTTGGGGTCCCAATCCGTGTCGGGACTGCGCAAGAACAGATCGGAATGAAATCCAGACAAGCTGCGAAGGAAGGAGATGTATTTATTCCCCAAAGCAGGGAGTTTTGCTTATGGGGGCAGCTAGAGAGAAAATGGGATACGTGGAGGCTCTTTTTATTGGGGGGACTGGTCCTCAGGGCTTGAGGGGTGTGAGGGCGTGTTGGTACATGACCTCTGCGATGTTTATTCTTGTGAACATGCCATTCCGCTGGGAGACCCGCTTTAATCGACTCTATTTGGGTTTGCAGACCTTCTCCTTTGATACGTGGGTTGGGTCTAGGTCACCTATTGTGGGGTTTATAGAAGTTGGGAGTAAAAGATTTACCCTGTTTGTTATTTTTATTTGATTGGCTTGCTTTTAGCTTGACTGACAATTATCCGGCGGAAACGCTGACTCTCGATCCATGGTGGATTCTGCTAATGTTTAAGGGACGATTGGGAATAAAATATGAATGAAATATATTCCGATATCAAATTTCCCCCAAGGCTCACACCAAAACTGACCAAGCGTAGAAAGGGCCACTTCCTGCTTTCTAGCCATGACCTCTCAAAAGGGGATTCCTAGCCACGCCCTCCCGGCGAAAGCCAGCCTCTCTCGAACTCAGATCCGAGGTTCCTTCGTGATCTCTTCGTAGGGAGGCGGCTGCAGTGATCCATCCCATGCTGGTGCATTCGAACGGGACTCCTCCTCAGTGCTCCACCCTGGGGTCTGCAAGTGGGGAGGGGGCCTCTGGACTGGCCTCCAAGGGGGCTCATCACTCCCTGGAAAGAACCAAAAGAGATGTATTAAACGATTAAATGCTCATCCTTGACTTAGGGACACAAGGGGGAGCAGATTTCCCATTGCAATGCCAGGTGGTTGCTAAGTGAGACAGATTTTATGGCCACAGTTGTTAAGCGGGTCACTGCAGCGGTTCAGCAAACGTGGCCATTAAGGGAATCCATCTATCTATCTATCTATCTATCTATCTATCTATCTATCTATCTATCTATCTATCTATCTATCAATCTATCTATCATCTATCATCTATCTATCTATCTATCTATCTATCTATCTATCTATCTATCTATCTATCTATCTATCATCTATCTATCTATCAATCTATCAATCTATCTATCTATCTATCTATCTATCTATCTATCTATCTATCATCTATCATCTATCTATCTATCTATCTATCATCTATCATCTATCATCTATCATCTATCATCTATCTATCTATCTATCTATCTATCTATCTATCTATCTATCATCTCTCTCTCTCTCTCTCTCTCACACACACACACACACACACACACACACACACACACCATTGGCTTCACAGGTCAGAAGCCAGCTGGGAAGGTCACAAGGGGTGAACGCAGGAGGCTGAAACCGTCGTAAGTCCAGCATGGAAGCCAAGGGACCGGGTTTTTGTTCAATAGATGTTGCAATGGTTCTAAATGTGAGGACTGGTCATAAGTCATCGTTTCAGTGCTGTTTGAATGTTTTATAAAATGAGTCATTGAAAGTCAAGGAATATCTCTCTCTCTCTCTCTCTCTCTCTCTCTCTCTCTCTCTCTCTCTCCCCCGCTATTTATCTATCTACCTATAATCTATCTATCCATCTCTGTCTACGGTATCTACTGGCCTGCCTGCCTCTCTATCTTTATCCAGCTACCAATTAATCCATTTCTTATCCCTCCCTCCCTCTCCTCTCTCTCTCTCTCTCTTATCCGTCTTCCTTTCTCTCTGAACCATATTTCACCTCTCTCCCCCCCCATTTATCCCTCCTTCCCTCCATCTATCCATCCATCTATCATCCCAACCAATCATCCATCCATCAATCCATCCATCCATCCATCCATCCATCCATCCATCCATCCATCCATCCATCCATCCATCTGTTTGCCTGTCTATCTGTCAGTCTATCTGTCTGTCCATCTATAGGCCCGCCCACCCGTCCACCCACCCACCCATCTATCTGTCTGTCCGTCTGTCTATCTGTCCTTCTATCTATCTGTCTATTTATCTGTCTGTCTGTCTGTCTCTCTGTCTGTCTGTCTGTCCATCCGTCCGTCCGTCCGTCCATCCATCCATCCATCCATCCATCCATCCATCCATCCATCCATCTATCTATCTATCTATCTATCTATCTATCTATCTATCTATCTATCTATCTATCTTTATCCATCTAACTATCCATTTATTTCTTATCTATCTACCTCTTTCTATCCATCCATCCATTTCTTATCCACATCTTTATCCACCCATCCATCCCTCTATCTACTATCTATCTAGTTATCATCTATCCATCCACCCACCCACCCATTCCTCCCTCTCTATTTCTGTGTCCGTCTGTCCGTCTGCCTGCCTGCCTCTCATCTCCCTCCCTCCCTGCAGGGCCCAACCCCCGTCGCCTCAAAGGGGGAATCTGCCTCCCTCCTCCATCCTTGGGTGGCCACAGTGGCAATGCCAGACCTCACTTGCACCAACAGGATTGTGTGTGTGTGTGTGGGGGGGCTCCTAGGGCCCCCATCCAGACTTTTCTGCTCCCCCCTCCCCCATGGGCTTCCCTGCCACCCAGACCCCCCCAACTCAGCCTTTCTCCGACACCCAGGCTTGAAACCCACCGTGGCCCGACTCGGCTTCCCCCACCGCGAAGACCACGAGGGATCTCTGGGCCGCAGGGCGCCTGGGCAGCCCCAGCCAGCACCGGAGGCAGCAGCCCAGCAGGGCCAGGAGGAAGAGGAGGAGGAGGAGGGCCAGGAAGCACCTGGAGCAGGAGGGAGAAGAGGGGCCGTCATTCCTGGGGTCCCCCCACCCACCCCCAAATAAAGCCCAGTGACGAGGCTCCCCAATGCATCGATTGAATCCCGGCAGTCCTCGACATACGACCACAATTGGGGCCAGAGTTTCTGTCGCTAAACAAGGCAGTGGTTAAGCGAAGCACACTTGATTTTACAACCTTTTCTACCACAGTCGTTAACTGGATCACGCAGTTGTTAAACCGCACCCAGTTCTGCAACCTTTTGCGCACCCTGTTTTAGCAGTTAGCAATAGCAGTTGGACTTATATACCGCTTCCTAGGGCTTTCAGCCCTCTCTAAGCAGTTTACAGAGTCAGCATATCGCCCCCCACAGTCTGGGTCCTCATTTCACCCACCTCGGAAGGATGGAAGGCTGAGTCGACCTTGAGCCGGTGAGATTTGAACAGCCGAACTGCAGAACTGCAGTCAGCTGAAGTAGCCTGCAGTGCTGCATTTAACCACTGCGCCACCTCGACTCTCTTGTTTTGTTAAGCAAGTCACTCTGGTTGTTAAGTGAATCACGCAGTCGTTGTGTGGATCTGGCTTTGTGTTGGAATTTGGCTGGGAAGGCCACAAATGGCGATCGTGTGACGCCCCCCCCCACCCTCCACCCCCAGGATGCAGCCTCGGTCGTAAATCAATGTCCGTTTCCAAGCACCCCAATGTTGATCATGTGACTTGTGAGGATGTTGCAACCGGCGTAAGTGCGGGGACCAGTCATAAGTCAATTTTCTTTCACCGCCATTGTAACCTTGAATGGTTAAACCAGTGGTTGGAAGTCGAGAACTAGCTGTCTTAAGAACCGGGCAGCTATATTGTGGTTAAGACGTCTGCACATCATTGGTTATTTTGGGTTAATAATTGCTTAACTATGATTTACACTCATTTTAAACCCGGTTACTATAAGGAAAAATGGCTTAATGTGATTTTTGACTGGGGTGGACATAAAAACAAGGAAGGAAGCATAGACGCCCCCCTGTAGGTCAAAAAAGGCAATATGGCAGCCATAAGCTCTGGTGATCTCCCTGCCTTCTCCTTTTTCTATGCGTCAATCCTACCACGTGCGGCCAATTAAACTGCCATTTCCTCTCGGCTGCCATTTTGACTTTTTTGACCCCCCCCCTGGCCACCCACAGATCCTACACCCTGGACCCTCTGAGCAGGGGGGAACGGAGCAATTGCCTTGGTCCCATAGATGGACGTTCAAGAGACCAGGGAGCAGTTTAAATCCTGCTTTAAGGAAGCCAGAAAACGAGTTTTATCTATTTTATCTCCAGCCTTTTACTGGATTGCAGCAGCTGGCTGGGTAGCAAGACGGCCAAGTCTCGGTCCTTGGACAGGAGACCACAAGGTAATCTCAGAGTTATTATAGGTAAGACGCGAAAAATGAGGAAAACTCGGGGAAAACTCAGATCCAGCAGTTTAAGGCACCCGGTGGGAAGCGGAGACGGTGAGTTCTAGTCCTGCCTTAGGCATGAAAGCTGGCTGGGTGACTTTGAGCCAATCACCAGGAGACGGTGAGTTCTAGTCCCGCCTTAAGGCATGAAAGGCAGGTGAGTTTGGGCCAGCCCCTCCCTCTCAGCCCAACCCACCTCCCAGGGATGCTGTCAGAGGGAAAATAGGACCCTTGGCTGCGTTTGCTGCCTTTCTCGTTATTTCCATAAATAATAAAGGTGGCATACGAATAAATAGAAATAGCAAATAAATAATGAACACCCCCCCTTCTTTCTCCACCCCAAGCAAAGCAGCGTGGATCTTATCATCTTGGTCCTTGGAAAGTCTTGGCACTCACCAGAAATACCACGAAGGGAGCCTTGGTTCACCGCCACCAACGCAGCTGCAAAATGTTACCCCCCCAAAAATGGAGTTATTGCATTGCAAGGACAGTCAGCCACGTTTCTTGAAAAGTGAACATCTCAAGAAGCACCTGGATTCATTCATTCTCTCTCTCTCTCTCTCTCTCCCTCTCCCTCCCTCCCTCCCTCTCTCTCTCACACACACACAAACACACACACATACACAGCCTTCCTGTGCGCTTCCCATTAGTCACGCAAGAGCAAAATCGGACTCGCACTTTCGTGTCGGGCCACCTTAATTGCTTCATTGCACCTGGAAATGCCAGCTCGGAGATTGGGAGTAAAACCACCTACACGCTGGAGAAAAAATACAAGCAGTCCTCGACTTACGACCAAAACTGAGCCCCAAATTTCCATCGTTAAGCAAGAACGTTGTGGTTAAGCTAAAGTTCTGTCCCATTTTACGACCTTTTCTGGCCACCACTGTTAAGTGAATCCCTGAGGTTTGTTTAATTAGTAAGACAGTCGTTAAGTGAATCCAGATTTCCCCATTGGCTATCAAAAAGTCGCAAAAGGGGGAATCACATGATGCCAGATGGGAACACTGCAACCGTCATAAATACGAGTCAGTCGCCGAAAGTCTGAATTTTGATCGTGACCGTGGGGATGCTGTCGCAGCCGTAAGTATGAAAAATGGTCATTCTGAGTGTTCTTGTAACTTTAAATGGCCACTAAAGGGAATGTTGTAAGTCGAGAACTAGCTTTATAATTATGTAATTTTTTTTTTAATCTTGCAAACTGCTCAGTCCCTTAAGATAGTCAGATGGGGAGGGGGGCATAGCAATTTAATAAAATAAGCGAATAAGTAAAAACTAAACTAGTAAAATCACTAAACTAAACTAAGCTAATAAAAACTAAAATTAAATTAATAAAATAACTCAACTAAAATTAAATAAACTAAGCTAATAACTAAACTCAACTATTAAAGGCAGACCAAGAGGCTTCAACTTGGTCTGTGAAGCTGATGTGCCAGAGTCCCCTTCGGGGGAAAAGGGTGGCATATAAATATAATATAAATATAATAAATATTTTTCCTTCCAAGCTCCGTTTTGCATCTTTGCTGGTCCTAATTGAAATTTCTGCAGGACGAAGCCGAGAAAGACCCTCCTGTGACCCTCAGCCAGGTGGACGTTGGCTTCAGGCCTCCCCCCACCAAAAAAAGGCAGGCCCAGGAGACCCAAGCAGCCCCAGCCTTGACCCCCCCCCACCCCATTCCCTCTCCCCCCAAGCCACCCTCTGGGTGCTGAGAAACGATCCTAGCAAGCAACAAGGGCCTCACCTTTCGGAGAATTCGCAGGCCATGGTTGGTCTTGCAGGCTGAAAGATAGAGGAAGTCAGGTGGGATTGAGAAGGAGGTAAGGCCACCTTTCCCAGCTGACCCCCCTTGCTCTGCGCTCTCTCTCTCTCTCTCATCAATATATCTCTTTCATATCTATCTATCTATCTATCTATCTATCTATCTATCTATCTATCTATCTATCTATCTATCTATCTTCTCTCTCTCTCTCATTCTCTCTCATCAATATATCTTGTTCATATCTATCTATCTATCCATCCATCCATCTCTCTCTCTCTCTCTC